>NW_005355159.1:2118493-2121145 GCF_000412655.1 Myotis brandtii
GAGCTGGAGCTGCAACAGTGTTTCAATTATAGAAGCTAAACAAAGCCCAGATACCTGCTTTCAGCAGCCGAGGTCTCAGAGCTGGAGCCGAGCCTCAGAGCTAAAGCCGGCTCTCAGCTCCAGTGACAGCCATAGAAGGTAAATAAATCCCAGAATAAAAAAAAAAAGAAAAAAAGGAGAGGTTGGGAGCTTCAGTTGCCCGCCAGCCTGAAAATGGCCCTCAGCCCCTCACCCAGACTGGCCAGGCACCCCAATGGGGACCCCCACCCTGAAGGGGGTGCGACCAGCTGCAAACAGCCATCATCCCCTCATCCAGGCTGGCCAGGCACCCCAGTGGGGACCCCCACCCTGAAGCAACAAGATGGCAGCTAATTTGCATACTGAAGGCGGGCGGCAGCGGGCAAGGCTGTTCTCGGTCTGGGACTGGATCTGTGACCCTGCCGGGCGGGGAGCAGTGCTTGAGGCTGTCCGAGGTCTGGGACCCCCTACCCCAGTGCACGAATTTCGTGCACCGGGCTACTAGTATGTATATATATATGAAAAATATATATGTCCTTTTCTCTCTTTTTTTGAACACAGATGGTCACACCATTCTGTAACTTGCTTTTTCCATTTAAATGGGTTCATCTTTTTAATGGATTTTGATCTTTCCAAAATGATATGTGAAAAATATCATCTCATTACAGTTTCTATTTTTATTTACTTTCTTATGAATGAGATTGAGCATCTTTTTATGTATTTCAGATCTTTTTATATTTTCTTATCTGTGAATTTTCTTTTTATAGACTTTGTCCATTTTTATGTGAGGTTTTTTTTGTGTTTTGTTTTATTTTTGGTTTGCAGGTGCTCTTTATAAATTAATATTCTTAGTTCTCTATGATATGAATTCCAAATATGTTACCCAATTGTCTTTGACCCTCCCCCTAACATCTGTGTATCCAGAAGCATTAATTGTCCCTGTTTGAATTACCCAGCATGGTTCCAGTTTTCCTGACTGCATCTTGACTGATACATTTGGGTGTTTTTTTTCCTTATTACTCATTTGTAAGAACTCTTTGAATATTAAAGAAATTGGCCAATTATCTATCATATGTTGCAATTATTTTTATTAGTTTGTTTTTGCCCTTGTTTATGTTTATTCTTATTCAGACATTTAACATTTTTATATACTCAAATTTATCAATGTTTGCCATTATAGTTTCCATATTTCCTTTTAAAAATGTTTTCTTTATTTTATTTTACTTTTTTTCATCACCATTTATTCTCCCTATACCCTCTTCCAGCTCCATTTTCCCCCAATCACCATACTGTTGCTCATGTCCATGAGTTCTTTCTTTTTATTTTTTTCCTTTTTGCTCAATCCCTCCACCACCTCCCCAACCAGAGCTGTCTGTCTGCTCTCTATGAGTCTGTCTCTATTTCGCTTATTAGTTCAGTTTGTTCATTAAATTCCACATATGAGTGAAATCATATGGTACTTATCTTTCTCTGACTGGTTGAATTCAATATAGTTTCCATATTTCATGGCCTGCTTAGATAGGCCTTCTTCATTCCAAAGTTGTAAACACATTCACCTGTATTTTCTTGATAATACTTTCATGTTTTACATTGAGTTTTTTATTCATCTGGAATTTATTTTGGAGTAAGGAGTGAGGTAGCAGTAAAGTTTAAATGGTTTTCCCAAATGCAAAATGGTGTTTAGTCAATTGTCTCAATAGTATTTATTGAATAGCTCTTCCTTTCTCCTTTAATTTAAGATGCCAATTTATTAAGTATTACATTCACATGTATACTTGGGCCTATTTCTGTACTTTTTTTTCCTATTGGCCTATCTGTCTATTTATAAGTCAGTTATACTTTATTTAACCAGAAATCAGCATTTGACTTTAGGGACTCATTCATTTAAATACCTCTACCTTTGAAGTAAGTAACTCTTGGAAGTGAAAACACAAGAAAGGGAGGGTGCAGTCCCTTCATGTCTGAGAAGTCAGAGGCCGATTCTAAAATATATATTGAAAAATTAATCTCTTAAATCAAGACTTCCTGAATAATTTTTGATTGATAAAGCAAATACATCTTAAATGTCTGATTTCAACCAAAAGTTATGGGGTTTTTTTGTTTGTTTATGTATTTTCTGGGAGATTTCATAAATTCTATCTTCCAACTCTTTTACTGAGCTGTCCCTTCTGCTATCATTTAAAAAAAAATTCCAAGAGTTCCTTGTTGTTTTCCAAAGCTCCTTTTTAAAAATAGCACCTGTTCTTGTTTCATGGATATATTACTTTCTCTTCTCTTTTCTGTCTGCTTTTATATTCTCTGAGTTCATCGTTTTGTTTGTTTTATCTTTTATCTTTTAAATCAGAGATTTTCCTCAGTTATATATATGATTTTGGTTCTTTATCCTTAAGAGTGAAGCATGAAAAGGCTCATTGGAAAGTGGGGGGTGGGGAGAGGGAGAGAGAGAATAGGGTTATTGATTAAAAGGCTTCAGGCAGGATAACTAGGCAGAGACCTCGCTGTTTATTTAGGTGACCTTCAACTGTCAATCTCTTAAGCCTTTTTTTCTTGGGCAACTTTCTCCTGAAAAGAAACCTCCAGTCTCTTGTCTAGTGGGTACATATCTGGCTGCCTGCTCCTTGGGAGTTAAGCTAG
>NW_005355159.1:2121187-2128894 GCF_000412655.1 Myotis brandtii
ACACAGGGACACTACAAAATGGGAAAATTTGGGGGGGGGGTGAAATTTGACATTTGATTTCTCAAAAAAGCATTAAAGTACTACTATGTGGAAAATCTATGTTCAAGACCAGTGAGTTTGCTGGGCAAGGCCTCTGGATACATGAGGTATCACTATATTAATAACTATTGACGTAAGTGTGTGTTTGAAGTACAGACACAGCTTGTACCCTTCGCAGTTCAGTGGTCTCTGGCCACTGCAATGCTACCACTTGCACCTAAACACTGTACAGAACCCATATATGTTTGTTGGCGGGAAGTGGGGATATGGTGGAGGGGGAGCCCTTTGGGAAACAATTTCATTCACAGGAATCCTAGTCTACTTCCCTATAACCTTTAGGATTTTGTGCTGATTAGGACCATTTGGGTGGCCTGTCTGGCCTCTCTAAAAAGCTCTCAATTGTTCCTTCTTCCCTTTTAACTGGGGGTCAGATGTGTGGGAAGGTTTGCTTTGAAATGATTTTGTGCCAGCAAGAAGGCTCAGCTTTAAACACAACATGTACTTGTTTTAGTGCTCTGCTCTCAAACTTCCAAAGGGAGGATCTTTTATAAATTTGCTAAATTCTCTGTGAGCTTGTGTTCATCAAGCCCCTCTGTTGGCAAAGTATTTTGCAGGTGACATAGCCATCATTTTAAAACAGGAAGTTAGCTTTTCATCCTTAGTCTGAAATCAAATGCTTCAGAAAATAAAGTCTTCAGCCTGAGAATTTAACATGACAAAAGTCACAACAGGAAGCTAGGTGACTCTGGCTTTGCCTCTCCATTCACAGCGTGTTCATTCATTCGGCCATCTCTTAAATACCCAATTTGTGCACGGCCTCCGTTAACACTGCAGTCTGCACCAACCAAACGAGCTGCACAGTCAAAATGCAAGCACTCTGTTAATACATAGACTTCCCAGGTGCAAACATGGGGAAAAGAGGCTTTCTTTTCACTGCTGTAAAATATTCTCCGTCGTGGGAATGAACCACAAGTCATTATTCATTCTCCTGCTGATTCACGACGTTGCGTTGGTTCCAGTTTTTCCTATTACTAGCAGTCCTGCAATAAACAACCTGGCACATCCTCCTGTTGCCTATGTGCAAGTTTCACTAAGACAGCCGTTCCCAAAGTGCGATCTAAGGACTCATGGGGGTCCCTGAGGTCGATTTAGGCACATGTCCATCTTTAAATGGTAGATCTCATAACTATTGAGAATTAAGTTCAGATTTATTTAAAAAAATTTTTTTTAATTTATTATTATTTTTTATTTTGTTAGAGAGAGTAGAAAGGAGAGGAGGGGTAGAGAGATTGGTTGCCTCTGGCTCCTGCCTGACCGGGACCGGGGTTCTAACCTGCAACTGAGGTACATGCCCTCGGCTGGGAATCGAACCCGTGATTCTCTGGTCCATGGGCCAACACTCTGGGGCCAGATTGATATTATTTATATAGAACCCCACCCCAAAAAACAGCACAATTAAAGTATATGTAGCTCAGGAATGCATGCATGTTTACTGACACGGAAAACAAAAAACAGAAGGCAATGTTAAGCTGAAATACAGGATAGTGGCTACCTTTTATGAGGAGGCAGGGGCATCGATGGGAGGCGGCAGATTGGATTAGTTCTTGGGCAGGGTGTTTTGTAAGGAAGGAAGAACCTTTTCTCTAGACTTTAATGTCCTCTCAGCAGGTCTCAAGTAAATTGACATGAGACAGCCCTAGCCGGCTTGGCTCAGTGGATGGAGTGAGGGAGAGCATATGCCTGGGTTGCAGGCTCAATCCCCAGTAGGGGGCGTGTAGGAGGCAGCTGATTGATGATTCTCTCTCATCATTGATGTTTCTCTCTCTCCCTCTCCCTTCCTCTCTGAAATCAATAACAATATATTTTAGAAAAATTGACATGAGACAGATAAACAAAAGAAAAATAACCAAATTTAATTACAAAGGTATGTATGGGAGACTCCACATACATGAGAGAGTCAAAGAGCCCACATACATGAAAGGTTCAGAGACAGAAATGGAAAATGAGGCGTATGACATGCGGAGCTGGATGAGGTCAAGTGCCTTGGGCTTTAGACGGCCATTGCAGACAGATAGGAGCAGATGTTCAGTAATTAATCGTCTGCTCTGCCACACAGATGGGTCAAAAAAGTTACTTCTGATGGTAACACTTATGATGGGCAAGGTCCCTGATTTAAATTCTTTAGGGACAGGTAAAGGTTTCCGATGAGCTCTCAGGGTCTTGTCTGCCTTTAGCTCAGAATAACCCACATGCTCAGAGCACATCTTGGGGTGACTCACTCTGAATCCCTATAGTTTATTATTGTGCTTTATAATCTACAGATAGGCTGCAGTTTTCGTTTATATGTATTACATGCTGTGTAAATATTTTATTTACTAAATATAAGGAAGACACGGTTTCAGGGGCTCCCAGTCTGCTGCTGAGGTCTGAGTGGAAATCACACCCCTCTTGCCTCTGGGTTTTAACCAACTGAGGAAGAGACGCGCGGCGAAAAGGCTCGGCTTTGTGGCTGACAAAGCTGGATTTGAGAAAGTGGAGGCAGATGGATTTCTTCTCCTTTCTCACTGGACCCAAGTGGTCAGGTGTAAACTAGAGGGCCCCTGCTGACCGCTCCCCAGGTGGCAGGGCCTACTTGGTGGAGGAGGAGGCAGGAGAGAAGCCACTGAAGGGACAAGGAGGGAGGCGGCTTCCTTCCTGGGGAGTGGAGTCAGTCCCCTGGATGAGACACACAAAAACGCCTTCCCGGACGAGTCCCTGGGTGCAGAGCAGGAGGTGACAAGTGCTATATGAGGGCCGAGAGCAAGTGAGCTGTGCCAGGCCGAGCTGTTGGCAGTAACAGTGGATGGAAGGCTTCTCAGAGGAGGCCACAAATATTTTGCCTCCAAGTGAAAGATGGTTGGGATCTGGGCCAGTAAGGGGAAATGGTATTAACCCAGTGGCTGAAGCAGTGAGATCGGGCAAGGGGCTGAGGTCTCAGTTGGGGTTCTGTGAGCCCCATGGAACAGAACTGGCCTTTTTGTGGACACTTAGGGGTGTGTCACCTGAAAGCATTGCAGCAGGGGGGTCACCAGGGTGGGCCAGGGAGGCAGGGTCAGGGGAGGGGCTGGCTAGGAGTGGGGAGAACCTCCTGTCTCCTCCCACCTGTGAGAGAACCCTGCCAGCTGCTGATTCCGGGGCAGGCACAGGGAGACAGGAGGAAGCGTGGGGTCCTGCCCTAAAGAGAAGTCCCCACCTCACCCTCCAGGGAGACAGGTGAGCTGGGTTTGTGACCTGGTGGCCTGCCAGCAGCTTGATTTTGAGCAAGGAGCCAGATGAGTCACACTCGGTGAAAACCTATTTCCTATGTGTCAGCGTCTTATTTTCTGTGCATCGTTTTCTTTGATTGCACCTAATCCTGACAACCACTCCGTGAGGTGGGCAGTCACATCTCCCATTCACAGATGAAGACTTGGAGGGTCAGGGGAGGCAGGTAATTATCCAAGTAATGCAGGTGGTACGCGATGCCACCTGTGAGGTTAGAACCCAGTTCTGTCTGCCACTAAAGGTGATGCCCTTTCCATTACACTGCTTAACCTTTCTGGGCCTCAGTTTCCCCTCCTGTAAAATGGGAATAACATCTACATCCCAGATCTGTCATGAAAACTAATTGCCCAGCCTAGCACATGGTTGACTTCCCTTCAAGTCCCAGCTGCAGGGTCAGGCTGACTCAGAGGTTGGCTGTCCCTCTCCGGGTCTGGCTGCTCTGTGCCTAACCACAGAGGGCAGGATGGTGAGTTCCACGGCTCATTTCACATCATTCATGCTCTCACGTTTCTAATAGTTACATGTTCCCCCTCACTGACAGTAGGGGGAGGCCCCCTCCCCCGAGACCTAGGCTGACCTCATACCCAGGCTCTCTCATGAGTTAGAGACTCACACTCTTGACCTGAGAGCCAGCCGTTTCCCACAGGCAGGGACTAAGAAACCAGAGTGGACCCACAGAGCAGTGAGCTAAGAAGAGGAACCCCTCAAACTATCAGAATGGGCCCCACGCTGTGCCCGCCTCCTCTTAGACGCTGTGGCTTCAGCGAGGCTGCACTTAAGGGGCCAGTGGACCTTATTTTCAAGGCTTGTTTACAGTTCAATTTGTCTGATTCTACTTAATTAGATTTAGTTCCTTTCAACAGTGAAGTGGCAGGTGCTGGGCAAGGTTAGTGTGTTTAGGTTACTGAAGCTCAGCTCCCCAGAAAACAACTTGGTTAGGGATGTAATTCCAGAAATGGAGCCTAATCCGCAGATATTTTAACTACAACAAGGGACGGAAGGGGAGGGACTTGAAGGCTCTGTGGGTTTTATTATTATTGAGGAGTCTAGTTCTCTGCCTGTTGTGCTTCGCCAGGGAGAGGGAGGATTAATTCACATCTCACCCCAAACAGGCTATGCCACCGAGAGCTGCTCCTGCACTGTAGTTTATAAACGTGTGTGTTTATGTCTCTATGGAGCTGGACAAGGAGGAAGAACAAACATAGTTAAAGCTGTCCCCCTAGCATTCTCTCAACGGGAAATTTCCGATTCTGACATCCTGGTTAGTTTTTAACACACTGAAAATGTATCTTCATCTATTGTGAGTGGGCCATACTGACCACAAAACAGTAAGGGGGGAGTGACAGATGTCAAGGTTAGCTGGCAAAAATAAAATGAGTTGAATTGTCAATTGCCGGAGAAACCTTACATGTCAGCGGGACCTCACAAAGAGACAAAACAAGATGAAGCAAAACCCCAGCAGAACGGAACACTGTTTACATTCTTGCAACCACAAATGTGAAGTGAGCTCAGAGCCCAGTGGGAGGGTAACAGAATAGAGTGAAGGTGGAGGTGGAGGCTGCTCTGTGCCTTAGTCCCATCCAGGTGCCTGGGCGGTGAAATGTCTGCCTTGCAGACACTGAAATCGGATTGAGGAGAAAGTCACAAGCACAAGAGACTTTGTGAGTCTACAGACTTGGGTTTCTCCCTCCATCTTGGCCTCGTGAATGTAGAAAAACCGATAAGGTGGTCCTGTATGCCTGTGGCTGCCCCTTTGGCCCATTGGCACCACTGCCTGGCAGGAAACTTCAGGAGCCCAGGACTGGGAGGCGTCAGGAGCTTAACCTCCTGGAGGCTGGCCTGAGGGCATGGATCAGAGACTTAACACCAGCCCTATCCCTCCGGAGGGGTGAGAGAGAGGAGAGCCCCAGTCCACTCGTTAGCCAGCTAATTAATTCTTGAGCATGTCGTGGAGATGTCATGGGGAGGACAAAATGAATGAGATGAGGCCCAGGCCCCCAAGGGGAGGGGAAGGCCGATGCATATTCACGACTAGTGATATAAGCCGCATTAAGGTGGGTAAACAAAGCAGGACAGGAACTCTTTTTCTCTTCAGTAGTCTTTTTCTTATAGAGGCCATGGTGGGATTTTTTGTTGTTGTTTTCATTGATTTTTAGAGAGAGAGGAAGAGGGGGAGAGAAACATCCGTGTGAAAGTGAAACATTGATTGGCTGCCTTCTGCCCACCCCCTACCAGGGATCGAGCCTGAAAACTGGAAACTGGGCATGTGCCCTGAGCAGGAATAGACCCAGCAACCTTTTGGTGCATTGGACGATGCCCAACCAACTGAGCCACATCCGCTAGGGTAAGGCCATGTTTTTATAGTGGCGGGGGGGGGGGGGGGGGGGGGGAAAAGGAAAAAAGGAAAATCGAATTACATTATCCCATTCAGAGAAGCATCATTACATTTTGGAGTACATCTTTTCCAGACTTTGACCTTATGCAAATATATGCATGAGTTCAAGACAAATATGTGCTCTCTCGCTCTATTTTTCTGAAACAGAATTATCCTATATAATAAAGATGTAATATGCAAATGGTCATTACGTAATGACCGGATCTCGGATCAACAGGAAGGTGGGGCAGCGAGCTACAAGCGGGTGGCGGAGAGCTACAGGAGAAGGCAGGACAGCAAGCCATTGGGGTGGGGGGGGAGGGGGAGCTACAGGAGGGCAGCAGTGAGCTACTGGCCCACGGATTCGTGCGCAGGGCTACTAGTATTATATATAGGATTTTGCCTTTTGGAATCTCACAACACACCATGAACATCTTTTCAACTAACACATGTATATATACTAGTATTAGCATCGACGTATTTAATATCTGCATTGCATTTGTCATTTGACTTTAAAATAATTTAGTTAACGGAGGTGGGGAGATGGGGAATTTCTGTCCTTTCCCTCGAGTCAGGTGGGGGAGGGGGGCTCCAATGAACTTGATATGTGTTTCCTACAGTTTTGAGAAGCAGCGTTGGTATCAGATCCTGCCTAAGAAATCTAAAGGGCAAATGCAGGCAGGCTGGCAACTGATGGACAAGATAAAGGCGAGGGGCTGTGCAGGGATCAGCCTCCGGTCCCCTGGGCTGAGGGTGTGAGCATTTCTGAGAAAAGCCGAGGCTGGGTGATTGCATCAGCATAAAGGTTACAGCGGGTAAAAGAGCTCAGACTTTATTTCCATGCTAATGAGGACCCTCTGGGAGGCCGAGGAGGGGAATGAGGCTGTCAGAGCCCCGCCGTCGGAGATGGATCTGCTAATTGTGTGTAAGACAACTGGAGGGCGGGAGGCAAGAGGACAGGAAGCCCGTTCAGCCGCTTACCAAAGTCTGAAGACAAATGTTCCCTCCTTCCAGGGGAGTTAAAGGTTCTGGGATCAAGTGTGGCCTCTACCATCAATGAAATGGAATCAGTCAGTCACTTTCCTGAGCCTTACGGTCTCATCTGTAACAAGGGCACAAAAGCAACCCCAAGGGGCGATGCCAGTGCTTTGGCACTTGCTAAAGGTGGTGGTTGTACAACTTCGTGAACAGCAATAAATACCACTGAATTGTACACACGGTAGTAATTAATCCTATGTTATGTGAATTTCACCTCAATTAAAAGACAAAATAACCCCCAGCGTTGTTGTGAAGATTAAGTGAGTCCAGGGGGTTTGTTTTTATCGCATGTGGGCAAACATGAAACTAGCTTTATTCCCATAATTGCATTAACCCTTCTGTGCCTGGATCCCTCCACAGGCATGGGGCAACAACTTACTGGAATCCCTTTAAGGTTTCCAAGCTTTTAGTTCAACTTGGTTACTAAAATCTCACTCACGGTGCAGTTTATAATTTCAATACAGGCCTAGCTCAGACATACTGTGGGTTCGGCTCCAGACCCCTGTAATAAAGCGAGTATGGCGATCAATCGAGTCGTAACCTTTTTTCTGGTGGAGGATCTTGCCTTCAGTTTGTTAAAGACACATCATCTGTAAAGCACAATAAAACTAGAGGTGCCTGCATCCTTGTTCTTCCCGGTCCTGCTGCTTCTGCACCAGGTGGGCTGTGCCTGGCTGCAGGGAGCACAGGTGAGGAGTGGGAGGGCTGAGAGGAGGCACGTGGTGGCAGGTTGCTGAGTGTGGGAGGTGGCAAAACTGGCTCACAGTCACTTCCTGGGGCTTCCCTTGCCTGAGTCATCACCACGTGGCTCCTGGCCACAAAGCCTCCTCTGGGTGTTGCCGGGGATGGCGGTTCTCTCCCCGCTCCAGCAGGGCGGTCTCAGTGTGGGTGCTGGACAAGCTTCCTGGGGCAGCATTCAGCCAGGCCCCACTGAGGACCCCAGGGGGCAGCTA
>NW_005355159.1:2128972-2140401 GCF_000412655.1 Myotis brandtii
GTGACTGACCACTCAGGCAACACAAAGGTTCTCACCCCTCCCCCCCCACCCCTCCCCGACAAGGAATGCCTAGTTTCCTTCTGAGAGTCCCTTCCTGTGTCCTCCAGCTTCTGGAGCCCCAGCCGCTTAGGGTGAAGCTGTGCTGAATTCCAGCCCGCTGCCTGCTTTATCCCTGGCCGCTAGCTACAGGAAGCATTTAGTTCTCCTCCTCTGGCTTTATGCTCGGTTTTTCATTGACACCAGGCTAACATTTTCTTCTTTCAGCCACTCAGCAAGGACAGATGCCGCCCGCAGTTGATGGCTCCTCCCTCGTCGGTCACTGGCCTGTCGCAGTTGTTACGCGATGGACTCTAGGAAACCAGTCGTTGAGGAAAAAGGAATGGCAGAGAGAGAAGAAACAGACATTCTTAGCTTTTGTCCCCACGCCAGCCCTTGTCGGCTGAAAGCACACTCACCGCCCCCACCCCCACCCCCCACCCAATGCCAGCACTTTAGACATTCTGGTTCCTCTGAGGGAGCTGTCACCGAAGACATGTCAAAATGTTAGGGCTTTTCAGACTGAAATGGAAGAAGGCGAGGCCTGTCTCAAGCCTCCCTTGCCCCAGGTAAAGCTGCAAGTGCTTACAGACACCGCCATCACAGTAAGTATAAAAAATGGCAGTTTCCTCTCCCTGCAGTAACCTCCTCCGATCCTTCCAAGCCCAGCTCAAGGGCTATACTTCTGGGAAGCCTCACCCAGCCCCGAGGAGCAGTTAGGACCCTGTCCTCTGTGTGCCCCATGGGGTGGGCCCGGGGCCCATGAGACGTCAGGTTGGAAAGACAGAATGCTTGGCACAGCGCCTTTCCTCCCTCCCCGGCAGGAGTGTCCTGTGAGGGCCACTGGACATCGTGTGTGTATGTTAACTGGTGCCGTAAGCTACGAAGCACCACGTTAAAAATAAGAGCTGGCTGGGTTTAGTTAGTTGCTTGTACCTGTGCCTGGACTATGAGCTCTTTGATGACAAGGATGCTTTACTTATTTATTTATATTTTTAAAATATGTTTTTATTGATTTTTTAGAGAGAAGGGAAGGGAGAGGGAGAGATAGAGAGAGAGAGAGAGAGAGAGAGAGAAGCATTGATGTGAGAGAAACATTGATCGGTTGCCTCCCGCATGTGCCCTGATGGGGAATCAAACTAGCAACCTTTTGGTGCATGGGACTGAGTTACATTGTGTAAAATGTAGCCTCAAACAAAAATTAAAAGATACAAATATGTGAAGACTACACAAAAGCAAGGACTGGATAAACATGTGATTTGATTACAGAGCTTTTCTATGATTTTTATTACAAATTTAATTTAATAAAAAATGTAGCCTCAACACTTTACACAATGTTGAGTTCAAAAGTAGGCACTTGACAGCCGGGCCAGGCAGGGCAGCTGCTTTACCCAGGCCGACAGCCGAGCCAGGCAGGGCAGCTGCTTTACCCAGGCCGACAGCCGGGCCAGGCAGGGCAGCTGCTTTACCCAGGCCGACAGCCGGGCCAGGAAGGCTGGCACCTGGCGCCTTAGAGCAGCACAGCTGCTGGCTTTGCCTGTGGCGAGGCCCTGGCCGGTCTTCCTCTGGGACTCCTGTGATCTGGTTTGCCTTCGCTGCTCCCAGGAGCTCTTGCTACCAACTCCTCCAGACTCCTGGCACCCCCCACTTACTCCCCCGCCACCCAGCATTTGACCATGGCCTCTGTCTTCAGCTTCCCCCTGGCAGGTTCACAAACGGGACCTGCCATAGCCTCCCCAGCACTGAGCCCTGCTTGACGGACCCAGGTTTTGTCTCCTTAAGCCAGACTTCAGGCCTCATGTGTGATCCCAAGCTCAGTGCATGTATATCAGAGTTACAGAGAACATCAGTGCTGTGAACTGATGGGCTGCAGCCAAGCATGGGCAGACCTGGGCTCAGGTCCTGGCTCAGCTCCTTACTAGCTGTGTGACCAGGACCAGCCACTGAACTTCTTAGAAGCTCAGTTTTCTCATCGGTGCATGCAAGTTAACACACACACACACACACACACACACACACACACACACACACACGCCCCTAATGCAGAGGGTCACTGTGAAGAGTAAATACGATGACACATAGTAAGCCTCTGGCGCTGTGCTTGACACACAGCAGATTCTCAGTAAGTGTCGGTTTCCTCCCTTTCCTGTTTTCAGGGAAGTCTCGTCCGAGTCTAAAAGTCCACGAGCCTTTGAAACACAGGTGTCCATGTTAAACTACAACCTGGGAAGGTCACCACGCTGCTAGAAAGTTTATCTTCCCAGAGGAACAAGGACCCCAGGCGACCTCGGTGTCCCACAGAACAGCCTCACCCCAGTGAAGAGCCGGGCAGGAAGCCGGTGTGGAAGGTGTTCGGAGCTCACACAGCACACCGACAGAGCAGCGAAAGCAGGAGCGGTCTTCCGAGAAGCAGCGAGTGAGGAGCGCTCCGGGAGGCCTGGGCACGACCCCGGGGCTCAGAGGGAGGGCAGTGACCTGAGAGCAGGTGACTCTGTACACGGCTGGGAGCACAGGGCTCACCCAGGAACCTCCGCCCTCGGCAGGGTGGAGCGTGCAGTCTCCGACACAGACTCCCAGGAAAACGGGAGAACCGAGGCAGCACGTGCCCTCTTGGCCAGGCCGGTGAAATGGGTACATTTGGGAGATGCCACGCTGAACAGAAAGGTGGTGGCAGCAGAGGGGAGGGCAGCCAGTGGAGTCAACTTGCTGCTGTCCCTGGGAGCAGTGGTTCTGAGAGGGGTCCCAGGACCTGCTGTGTCAGTGTCACCAGGGTTTGTTAGAGATGCAGATCAGCAGGTCCCCCCCCCCCCCCCCACAGACCTACTGAATCAGAAACTCCGGGGGTGCGACCAGCTGTCTGGATTCTAATAAGCCCTCTTTGGGTGACGTGGATGCTGGCTGAAGTTTGCGAACCATCGACTTGGCGGGTGCTTTGCTCACTAACCTGAAATCTCCTTCCCATTTTGAAGTGATGGGAGATGGCATGACACTGGAATGGTTATAACTTTCAGAAACAATATCTGAGTTCAGAGCCTGGCTCCGCCCCCAAGCGGCAGTGTGGGCTTGGGCGAATCCATTTACCTCTCCGAATCCTGATTTCTTCAAGTGTAGCATCTCTACTATGCAGGATTAGATGGTCAGGTTTAGAGGGCATGTATGGAAAGTATTTAGCAGAGTATCTGGCACATAGTAGGTGCTCACCATCACTACCACCATCACCACCATGACCAGGAGGAAGCCCCTGCTGAGTAACAACCATAGATGCCTCTAAGGAAAGTCATCAGGCCACACAGGGAGCATCTTGACCCACGAGTGTTTAATACGCTGCCAGGATGTTACTTTGTGCCACCTGTCACCTGGCTACACCCTCATTAAGCTAGGGACGACGCAAAGATAATAAGCACTTTCCAATTTGAAGAGAAACTAACTTCCCTATCTAATTTGGATATACCAAATAAAGCCCCAAGGAGAGAAATATAATTCTTATTATAATATAACCAGACATTTCCCCACCCTACCACTTTCCCTTCCCCCTTTAGATAAGCCCCTTAAGCACACAGAAGCCCTGGGTAAATATTTGCTGAATGTTGAATGAATGGATTGACTCAATTTGATTTGAAAATGCCCAGCTGTTGTGCAATATAAGGAAACCAATTTGTGACCAGATCTTTAGCCTCTTGTGGAGGAAGCATGGCAGCCATAGTACCTACAGGGTAATACATTGAAATCTGGAGAAATGAGGCACTGGGGGGACTAGAAGAGACCAAGTCACCGGGACAGGGGATGCAGGTGGTTTTCTGAACTTGGTGAAGGCCTTTATGAAGAGACGGCTAGTGGCGCTCACCCCTGGCCGTGCACATGGCATCTTCTTTCACGCCCAGCGCTGCAGTAGTCGCAGTGTGGGCTTCCCTGCTTCTAGCTTGACTTTCTCCACTCAGCTTCCCCATTGTCTACAACACATGTTATCTTTCACCCCCACTCCCTGCTCGCAGGATGAAGTCCCCATGCCTGGCAGGGCAGCCAGGGTCCTTGGCAATTGGGTCCCAACTTCCATGTACAGCTTTACTACCCACAGTCAGTGCCTCGGCCACACCTAAGTCCCGCCTGCTAGAGCCCTGCTCTGCCACATCCCCGGCCCCTGACTGACAGGCCCGGGCCGCTCTTGTCCGCCTAGAGGACCTGGATACCTCTTCCCAGCCCCTGCTCCAGGCAGTTTTGTGTGAAGTGGGCCCGCCAACGCCCAGTGGCTTCTTGAATGCTTTCCAAAGTCTTTACTGGACCTGAACGTCCCTCTACCTCCTTTTCCAACCCACGGATTCCTAGTCTTCAGGACCTGGCTCTAATATTGCTTTAAAATTTTTTAAAAATGATTTCTTGCCCTAACCGGTTTGGCTCAGTGGACAGAGCGCCGGCCTGCAGACTGAAGGGTCCCAGGTTCGATTCTGGTCAAGGGCATGTACCTTGGTTGCGGGCACATCCCCAGTAGGGGGTGTGCAGGAGGCAGCTGATCGATGTTTCTCTCTCATCAATGTTTCTAACTCTCTATCCCTCTCCCTTCCTCTCTGTAAAAAAATCAATAAAATATATTTAACAAAAAAAATAAAAATAAATAAAAATGATTTCTTGATGTAATTCCAGACTTAAAGGGAAGTTGCAAGGATAGTACAAGGATTCTTGTACACCTTCCACCCAGATTTCCTAACTATTAAGGTTTTGCCACATCTGCCTTAATCTTTTCGATCTAGATGTATCATTTTCTTTTTTTCTAAACTGTGAGTTATCTGTAGACATTATACTTCTCTATTCCTTCAATGTGCATGTTTTCCAAAACCAGGGACATTCTCTGACATAATTACAAACAGTTATCAAAATTAAGAAATTAACTTTGATGCCAACTGTTACCTAATATGCAGATGTTATAGCAAAGGAAAACCCTGGATCATGCACTGCATTTAGTTGTCATGTCTCTTCAGTATCTCTCTTTCGTGTCCCTTAAACTAGAACAGTTCCTTGGTCTTTTGTTTGTTTGTTTTGGTCTCTCGTGACAATTGACATTTTTAAAGTGTCTGGGCAGTTATTTTATAGAAAGTGCCGCATTTGGGGTTTGTTTGATGTCTCCTCACGAGGGGTTCGTGTTGTATAGATTTGGTCAGCGCATCAGCATCGCAGAGCTGATGCTGTGTTCGTCTTTGTGTCACAGCAGGAGGCATATGACGTTGCTTTGTCCCATTCTGGTGATGTTAACATTGGTCAGGTGGTTGACTTGTTGATACATATGACTCCTCCCCTGGCCCATGAGGCCCTTCTCAAGGTCAAGGAGGGGCTCCATCTGCCGTCCAGTACTTGAAAATGTGGAGATGCAGTGAGGTGAGAGTCAAACACTGACTCAGCCGGGCTCTGTGGCTGCTTCTCAGTGAAGCCTCCCGGCAGCCCTATACTAGCCATTTATGGTGGTTGTGCACAGTTTACAGGTGTGCTCAGGGAAGAGGAGTAAGTTGCCTAAGGGCACTTGACTGGTAAGTAGCAGATCCAGATTCAAATCCAGTTTTGTTTGCCACCTGTTTGCCACCTCCCATAACACTAATGCCCCGGAGACAATAGACAGTCAATAACATCCATTGTTTTAAAAAATGTTTTAAATGGAAAAATCTAACACCAAAACCATAAAAAACAACAACCTTAATACTTTAATACCATCCTACATCAGTGAAGATGGTTTTTACTCATATATCCCATCAACAAATGTTTATGGTGGGTCTACTATGTACCAGGCAGTGTTATAGGTCATAGGGGTGTGGGGTGTGGTAGTGAACAAATAGCTTGCATTAGAGTGTGCTGGGACTCTGCAAGTTCCAGCAAATCCAACTAAAGTGACTTGAACAATAACAAGAAGACTCACTGTAGAGCAGCTCCAAGATGTCAGGGCTAAGGTTTATAGTCTCTGGAATTCTCTTGGCTTTCCCCTTGGGAAACAAGATGCTTGTTTTAAGCAAGACATCCTCAAAGGGAACAAAGGGGACATCCCTGTATATTGGGAAAGAAAGTCTCGCTAGAATCCTCCCAATAGACTTCCCTTTCACCTCATTGGCCAGAACCACATCACCAGCCCATGCCTACACCCACCACTTGGCAAGAGGCGTGAGGCACCATGCCTGCCACCACCCAGACCACCTCCTGGCTCAACCGTCCCCAAAGCACTGGGTTTTCAGAAGAGTAGGAGGAGAGTGAACAAAATTGCAATTTTCTTTTAAGAAGAAAAGAGGGGGAAAGGTTATTGAGAGGGCAACGGACAGTATTTGTCAACTCTCCCATTTACTTACCAAATATTTACAGACTCTGGCTTCTTAGAAACTCCTGTTTATACAAATATAAAGTCGCCTCATTGCTATTCCTCATATTCATTGTATCAAGTTCTACTTTTTTACTTGCTAAGTTACATAATGTCTCTACATCTATCCCTCTGTCTCTTGTCTCATTCCAAAATAAGGTCTCCAATTTCTGAGTGCACAGAACCTTAGCCAGGGAAGATTTTAAAAAGATTCAATAACTGCTTCCAGGATGTTCATGGACCACTGCACAGGGCAGGGCCCGGAGGGTTCGGCTGCGCCAGCATTCACCATTTAGTTGCTCGATGGGGAGACCCAGTGGAAGGGCCAGGAAGGCTGGGAAGACACTCAGGTCCGCTTTCTCAACTGGTATGGAAGTATTTATTTCAATATTTTAACAACCAGAATGACGGTACCCATGGGACAAGCTGGACATTGGCTCCAATTCTCACAAGACCATTTGCACTGTCAATATACTGTCTATGGCACAATCTTCCCTGATTCTGCCTCAGGGTCAGGCATTCGGGCTGCCTCCATTTAAAAAAAATATATTTTTTATTGATTTCAGAGAGGAAGGGAGAGGGAAAGAAAGACAGAAATATCAATGATGAGAGAGAATCATTGACTGGCTACCTCCTGCATGTTCTCTACTGGGAACCAAGCCCACAACCCAGGCATGTGCCCTGACTGGGAATTGAACTGGTGACCTCTTGGTTCATAGGTCGATGCTCTGAGCCACACAGGGTGGACTGCCTCCAGTTTTAACTGCAGTATTCGGCTTAGTTCTAAGCATCTCTGTATACACCTTTGTTATAATTTATAATATCTAAAAATATATTTATATGATATATGTGTATTTATAAACACATCCTTCCTATTTTTTATTTGTTTCCTTGGTACACATTTCTCAAAGCGGTGCTCCAAGGTCAAAGGGTATGACCACTTTTATAATTTGATGCAGTGATTTAAAAAGCATGAACCAATGGTTTAGAAACATCTTTACCTACTTTTTCATAGACTACTGCTGCTGGAGCGTGGGGAGGCACATGGTGCAGTGGGAAGAGGGTGGGCATTGGGATGAGGCGAGCTGGGCTCAGTTCTGGGCCGTGTTACTTTTCAGTAGGGCTTGGGGACCTGGCAGTCCCTTAGCCTTTCTGAAGCTTGGTGTCCCCAACTGTAAAACAGGGGAGACGCCATCTCTCTCAGCACCAGGCACAGTAGCATCCATTGCCTCTGTCTGTTCCTGACATTGGTCTGAGGTCCTTGCCACCCTTGCCACGCCCTTACCAGGGCTCACCTTTGAGAGATTAACTATCCGTGTCCTGGAGGGGGCTGGGTTTGTACCAGAAGGCAGTGTGTAGACTGCCACCTTCTGGTGGAAAGAGTCAGTGTTCAGATGACGCAGGGCACCGAGCTGCTCCCCGAGCGTCCCATGAGGGTCTGTCCCAACAGCGAAGCTGCAGAAGGAAGGGGAGGTCCTCCCCACCTAGACTCGCCCTGGTGTTGGTGGTGCTTTACGGTGATGTCCTCCTCCTGCCAGTGAAACCTGTGGAGGGAGAGGCTGGGTTTTGAAAAAGCTGCTTGTAAATGATGGTGTTTTGGGTTTTGAAGACGGTGAAGGTGCTGGCAAAGGCACCTTTGCAAAAGCAGGAGGCCTGCCAGTGATCTATTTAACCCTGTTTAGGGAGGCTGACCAGTCAGTCCACACATATTTACAGAACCTCCCATGTGCCAGACAAGTGCTTTGGCAAACAACGTTGAATAAGACAGCCAGGGTCCCTACTGTTCTTGTCTAGTGGGAAAGTTAGGGGATAAGATCACTTATTTTAAAATAAGTATAATTTTTTGCCCTGGCTGGTGTGGCTCTGTTGATTGGAGCATCATCCCAAACACTGAAAGGTTGTGGGTTCAATTCCGGTCAGGGCACATAACCAGGTTGCGGGTTTGATTCCCCATCAGCAACCTGAATCAATGTTTCTCTCTCACATCACTGTTTCTCCCTCTCTTCCTTTCCTCCCTCTCTAAAATCAATAAACATATCCTCATGTGAGGCTTAACATTTTTAAAAAAATTAATATACTTAAAAAAATGAAACGCTTCATGAATTTGCAGGGGCCATGCTAATCTTCTCTGTATGGTCACAATTTTAGTATACATGCTGCCGAGGTGAGAACTATACTCTTTCATTTATGTAATTGAAGACAAAATGGCATCTATAACAGAATTTTAAACACAATATTTCACTTCCTGAACACTATAGCTACTTTTACTATCTTCCAGTCCCTGTATGGTTGTAAGCACATTTTTAGAGCTATAGTCATGATACACATTATCCTGAAGTTTGTTATATTTTACCCATAATAAATGCTTCTCCATATTGCTACTTAATCTTCATAATTATCACTATGGCTCTATAAGAGGCAAAGTGTGACTGTATCAAAATCTATGTAGCAATTTCTGTGTTTTTTCCATTTGCTGTAATAGATATTGCTGATGTTAACTTCTTCATGCAGATTTTTATTGCATTACCTTTCAGTAATCATGAATATGCTTCATCCCCTTTGCTGCCATATTGCTTCTCAAAAGAACTATTACTAATTTACAATGCCACCAATATGATACCAGTGAGTCAATTTTACTACATCAGGTGCTTTGAATATTGTTGCTTTCATACATTTTTGAGAATTAATATTTTAAAGTTGGGTCCCAAATTTGCTTTAATCTGCATTTTTTGGATGCCAGTAGGCAGGTTCTTTTTTGCACGTGCACTGTTTATAATTGCCCTTGTGTGAAATATCTGTTCATATTGTGGTTAAATTTTGAATGAGTTTCTTGTTTGATGTCTTTCCTTAGAAGAGAGAAAAGCAATAGGAGAGAGAGTGCAGTATTGCAGCCCAGGGACCAGAGTGGTACTTACTACATTATTCATTGGGTTAATAACTCCTCCTGGAATCTTCCTAAGAAAGCCTAGCTGTTCCAGAATCTAAAGTGCTAGTCTCTTCTGCTGCCCTGAACTTCGAAGTGAGAAAAGTGATTGTATAATAAATACCCTTGGCTGTGCTTGACGCAGTGGTGGAAATGACATAATTTCTTACTGTTTATGAAAAAGAGTTGGACACCAGCCCAGGTTACAATAATGCAAATGAAAATTATGTGATTGGAGAGTCAATTTGTTTCCTAATGTCTCTGAAGTATACAGAGTGTCCCTGAGTGTCTCCATTGGAAGAGTCCTTCTGATATGATTCAAACCCTTGGCCCAGAGGAGTGAAGTAACTTGCCCAAACTCACACAGCAAGATAAAAGCCCAGCTCCCGATTCTCACTGCATCTTTCCTGTGTCCTGAATGTGAATGTAAATGAACCTGTGATTCTCTCCTTCCAGGGATTGTCTGCCTCCCAGTCTGGACGATTTCCAGAACACAGCTCTGGGAGTGCTTTCTGTGTTGGGAGTTGGCTTCCTTTTCCTGCAAGCCTCCAATGAGAACTCTGGGCCTTTTCTTTCCGGGAACTCAAAGTATTGTACCATGCAGGGCCTGAGCAGTAGCTGAATAGTTTGCCAGAGCACAAATCCTCCTGGAAGAACCTATGAGTGTTAGAAACTGGGTTTGTATGAAGGTGAGCCTTTTGACTCAGTCAGTAAGGCTTTCTGGTTTAATACCTCATTTCTGTTTTCTCGATGATTAGATGAAGAAGGGAACTAACCTTTGATTAACACATACTATGTAGTAGGTACTCTTTTAATTTCATAAAAACACACTCGCCTTCACACCAGTCACAGATTTAGAAACGGAGGCTCAGAGAGGTTGCATAACAGCTAAGGTATCATTATCTCATTGATCCTCAACTGGGGTGGGGCCCTAGAATGGCCAGTCAGAACAGCCTAGGAGCTTTTCAAACTATCCGTGCATGTTTCCATGCACCTCTCCTATTGAGAACAAGTGCATCCTACAGTGTCACCTGTGGGATTTGTGTGCCCAGGTGCTACCCCACAGACATCTATTCTGGACAAGTGCCAACAAACTGGTGCTGTCTAGTGGGAGGTAGAAATCCACGTAGAGGGGAAAATTCCTTATAGAAGAAGATATAGAAGAATTCCAAGGATTGTGACACTGGGGAACATAACTCAAGACCAGAGAAGAGAGAAGTCTTGGTGGGTGGGAGCATAGCAGGGGCAGGCCCAGGGGAGGCTGACCAATTCCCAGGGAGAATGTGGTCAGGGGAGGGGGGCCTGGTGCAGGATTTGGGGGGCACTTGTGGCAGAATCTCGGTCTACCACATTAGTATAGAGAGACAGCAGCTCTGGTAGAAGGAGCACTTGACCAGGAGTTCTAAGACTTAGTCCGGGCTGTGTGACTTCAGGCAAGTCACATCACCTCTCTGTGACTTGATTTCATTGATTGATTGATTTGGTTAATTCTACCCGAGGATATTTTTTCCACTGATTTCTAGAGAGAGTAGAAGGGATGGAGGGAGTGAGAGAGAAGAAGAGAGAGAGAGAGAAGAGAGACATCGATTCATGTGCCCCAACTGGGACCAGGGATCGAACCTGCAGCCCAGGTATGTGCTCTTGAGTGGGAATTGAACCTGAAATCCTTCGGTGTGTGGGCTGATGCTCCAACCACTGAACAACATTGGCTAGGGTGTCTTTCTCTTTAAAATAGACATAAAAATAACCTTCTCTGGCTACCTCTCAGAAGGATTATGGGAAATGATTGAGTTAACTCATATGACAGTTTTTAATAAATTATGAAACACTATGCAAATGTCACAGAAGGACTACTAAGTACAGCTATAAGTTCTAATTCATCATTCAGAATTTCAGTGTTTTCAGCTGTGTTTTATCAATGAGGTGAACTTGATGCTTATTGAGAATCTGTGCACCAAAGCTTGGCTCAGGGCAAGCCCCCCATGTTAGTATCCCTACCCCACCCTGATGTTGTTGTACCACTAGCCCAATTAGTATGGATTTCAGCTACATAGAAAATACCCTCTGATAGTGATCTGACTGCCCTTTAAAAAAAACCCAGCTCTTGTTCTTTAAACAGTTTTTGATGAAAAGGTCATTCAT
>NW_005355159.1:2140425-2169731 GCF_000412655.1 Myotis brandtii
AACTTAAAGAATAAAACAAACCACACACTGAGCTGAGGAAAAATATCTCCAGTA
This sequence comes from Myotis brandtii, assembly GCF_000412655.1. Taxonomy (NCBI): domain Eukaryota; kingdom Metazoa; phylum Chordata; class Mammalia; order Chiroptera; family Vespertilionidae; genus Myotis; species Myotis brandtii. Next base: position 2,140,480 of record NW_005355159.1, read on the forward strand.
TCTGAAAAGTGCCTACTTGTCCATCCCTGATGCAATCCCTTCACTCTCCTGTTCCCATTGTGTGTCAGTCTTTCTCTTGCATTTAAAAAACAGCTTTACCACATATATTATCCCTGAGCAATATGTTCTTTAGTTTTCCCTGCCTCTGAACGTCTATAAAGGGGGTCATAGTATGAGTATTCTTCTATAACTTGCTTTTTGCATCTGTGACCTCCCTGTGTTGAGAGATGTGGCTGTAGAGCTGGAGTTCATTCATGTTCACTGCTGGATAGTCCTCCCCTGTGGGAATGTATTATAATTTATTTATCCTCCAACAACGAATGGACACTGGGTGGTTTCCAGGTTGGGAATAGTATAAACAACACTTGTATATGTCTCTTGTGCGTGCTCTTGTGCGATTGGTTTGTAGTAGCTCTTTATAGATTCTGCACACGACTCGGTTGCCAGTTGTGTGTATTCTCCTCTCCTGGTCTCCGGCTGGTCTTCTCACTCTGTGTGTGATTTCTTTTTCTTAAACGATTAGACATTTTTAATTGTAGTGCAGTTAACCTCAATCTTTTCTTTCATCTTTTCCTTTCATTGTTGGCATCTTGTTCAGGAAATTATTTTTTTTATCTGAGGTCAGAAATATGATCTCCTGTAAAGTTTAAAAATGCCAAATGTCTTTCTTAGGGCTGTTCTGTCACCTGAGCTCCCGAATCTTTCCATGAAGTGCTCCTGGAAGTTGAGGCTATTTCTATTCCCGTGGGTCTTCTCTCAGCACGGAGGGCTTTGAGTTCTGACTCCATTCGTGGAGTGGGCGCTGCAGGCCTAGCTCTCAAAGGCCGCGTGTGTCCTGCGCTCTCTAACGGCCTCAGGCCTCTAGGGGGCGCTCTCACACCAGATACGGAGCTCCCTGCAGCCTGCGGGGCTCAGAGATGGAGCCATCCAGGGGCTCCTCAAGCCCAGCCTCTGCCAGGGTGCCTTTACCTCCCTGCAGGCCGCAGGGGCAGCACCTCTGCCTCAGCCGATGCCCTCCTGCTCTCACCCAGCTTCACCCTGGGACTAAACCGCTGGTCCCAGGCCTCTCTCCCTTCTTGCTTTTGAAGGAACTACACCAAAGCTTCCCAGCGGGTCTTGCTTTCGAATCTGCCCTCCCACCTCTTGCTCTATCTCCTTTCTTGGAAACTTTCTGATCCCTAATGTCTTTTGGGGGAAAACTCAGTAAAGATTTGTTATTGGGTCAGAGGCTACTGTGGTTCAAGCCTGAGCTGCTGTGGCTCCTGGTGCAGAGGGCGGGATGGAAACGTGCTGCACTCTGGCCCTGGCCCTGAGGGGAGGCCGAGGCGACCAGTGGCACTAGGAGAGGGAGCGGGGTGGCTGCTAGGGCTTATGGGCTCAGGAACAGGGTGAGCTACCGCCAGGACCACTCGGGCCAAGAAGCAGGGCGAGGGGCTGAGGCCCGGGACAGGGAAGGCTGGGGCGCCAGATACTAATTTGAATCCCGGCTCCTCCACTAACTAGATGCCAGACCTTAGTCAAGTTACTCACCCTTTATCCAACTCAATCTCTTCATCTGTACAATGAGATAACAAAGTCTGTCTTGCAGGTAATTGCATGTACAGTGCCCTGCAGTCCATTTAGTTGCCTCTGGTTTCCCTTTCTCGTCTCATCTCTAATCTCAGGAGTCACTGATGCAATATTGGGGGTGCTTGAACCCCCTAGAAGGTGCAAGAAGCCCTCCTGGCTTCTGGGTCTGGAAGCTTTTCTAAGTGAGCGCTTCTCAAGCTGTAACATCCATAGGAGTCATTGTTTCGCCATAGCCTTTCTCAAACTCTGTAGGTTAGTGACCAGGACCAGGCACCTCACACTTAATACTCGCTGTAATATGTACATCAGATGACTTGGAGATGTTGTTAAGAAGTAGATTCAGAGTCTCTGAGTCAGCCTGGGATCCTGCATGTCCAAAATTCTCCCAGGTCGTGCTGTTGTCTGGTCCTTAGAAACACCTGCATAGCGTGGTACTACGTCACTGGAATTGTTAAGCTAGAATGATTTATAGAGCCTTCCTCAAGTAGCAAATTTTGAGTAACTATTTAAGGTAGATCGAGATAAAATAAATTAATATGGGTTTCATAACTAAAATGCTTACAAAGACAGAGTCTGACTTACTAGAACATATTTTTAAGGTCCTTTTAGGTGATCATGGAAATATTTTTAGACTTCCATGAGGGTCCAGAGTTGACATATAAAATTCTAATTTGAACCATAAAAATTAATGGTTGCACGGAGTGTCAACATTTTCCAAGCATAGCTTATATCTAGTATCTTATTTACCCCCCCTTAAACCAGTGATTTTCAACTTTTTTCATCTCATGGCACATATGAACTAATTACTAAAATTCTGTGGCACACCAAAAAATATATTTTCCTCAATTTGACAAAAAAAATAGGTATAATTTTGATTCATTCACACCAGATGGCTGTTGATGTGTTAGTTGTTGTCATTTTTTTATTTGACAATCTAAGGGAAAAGAGGTTAATGCCCCTGACTAAATGTTCAGGTACTGCATGTTTTAAAAATTCTTTTTTTTTTTAATTAAATCTTTATTGTTCAGTTGATGTGTTTGTTGTCATTTTTTTATTTGACAATCTAAGGGAAAAGAGGTTAATGCCCCTGACTAAATGTTCAGGTACTGCATGTTTTATTAAATCTTTTTTTTTTTAATTAAATCTTTATTGTTCAGGTTACATTTGTTCCTCTTTTTTCCCCCCCCATAACTCCCCTCCTCCCAGTTCCCGCCCCACCCTCCGCCCTCACTCCCCACCCACTGTCCTCATCCATAGGTGCACGATTTTTGTCCAGTTTCTTCCCGCATCTCCCATTCCCCTTTCCCCCCCAAGAATAGTCAGTCCATTCCCTTTCTATGTCCCTGATTCATTATAATCACCAGTTCATTCTGTACATCAGATTATTTATTCACTTGGTTCTTAGATTCACTTGTTGATAGATGCATGTTTGTTGTTCACAATTTGTATCTTTACCTTTTTCTTCTTCCTCTTCTTAAAGGATACCTTTCAGCATTTCGTCTAATACTGGTTTAGTGGTGATGAACTCCTTTAGCTTTTCCTTATCTGTGAAGCTCTTTATCTGACCTTCAATTCTGAATGATAGCTTTGCTGGATAAAGTATTCTTGGTTGTAGGTTCTTGGTATTCAGCACTTTGAATATTTCTTGCCATTCCCTTCTGGCCTGCAAAGTTTCTGTTGAGAAATCAGCTGACAGTCGTATGGGTATTCCCTTGTAGGTAATTGAGTCTCTTTCTCTTGCTGCTTTTAAGATTCTCTCTTTGTCTTTTGCTCTTGGCATTTTAATTATGATGTGTCTTGGTGTGGTCCTCTTTGGATTCCTTTTGTTTGGGGTTCTCTGCGCTTCTTGGACCTGTAAGTCCATTTCTTTCACCAGGTGGGGGAAGTTTTCTGCCATTATTTCTTCAAATAGGTTTTCAATATCTTGCTGTCTCTCATCTTCTGGCACCCCTATTATTCTGATGTTGGTACGCTTGAAGCTGTCCCAGAGGCTCCTTACACTATCTTCGTATTTTCGGATTCTTTTTTCATTTTGCTTTTCCGGTTGGGTGTTTTTTGCTTCTTCGCATTTCAAATCTTTGACTTGATTCTTGCGCTCCTCTGGTCTGCTATTGGGTGTCTGTATAATATTCTTTATTTCAGTCCGTGTATGCTTAATTTCTAGTTGGTTCTTTATCATAGCATCGAGGGTCTCATTAGTTTTCGTGACTCTCTCCTCAAGTTTATTGACAGCTTCTAGCACATTTTTGCAAGCCCTCAAAATTGCGATTTTTAGCTCTATATCCTCCATTTCTGTCATGTTTTTTTGTCTCCGCATTTTTTATGCTTTCTTGGTGCACCCCCTAGTGGTCTTTGTGCGCAGTCTTGTTCTAGTTGAGCCTTGATTGTTGTAGTTAATACTAGAGGGATTTGACCACCAGGCCGACTGGCTGTGTGAATCAGCTGTGTCTGCCGCGGAAAACTTCTGTCCTCTGGGGAGGTGCTAATCTAGCCTTTGCCTGCGGCGATCTGGCAAATGGCTCTGCGCAGGGCTTGGGCGGGGCGGGCTCAACAGGGCGGGCGGAGGGAGTGGTTATGGCCCCTCTCAGTCCCGTTCCCAGAGGCTCTGCTTCTCAGAACCCCCGGAACCGCTGCAAACCTCGGAGGGAAAGCTGCCTTCCAACTGATGCCAGACACTCCCGCTTCTCCCGTTTGGGTCCGAGTCCCCAGCGATTCGCCCGTATCTGGAGCTCAGAGTCTGAGACTCCCCCCTGACCGAAAACGACAACCGCGCTCTCAGCCACCAGCCCGCTTTGCGCGCGCACCTCCGCACCTGAGTTTTTTCCACACTGCGCCTCCTCTGAGCCTCGGTGTGCTGTTATTTTTCCTTCTAGTTGAAGAGTCTCTCCTCAGCCAGCCTTCCTGTGGTTCTGGGTGATGTCCGTTCCGTCTTTTAGTTGTATTTTTGAAGTGGTTGTTTGCGGCAGCAGTCTGTGGTGTTTACCTATGCCGCCATCTTGGTCTCTCCCTGTTTTAAAAATTCTTGCGTCGCACCAGTGTGCCATGGCACACCTGTTGAAATCGCTGGCTTAGACCAAGTCTAGGCAGAGCAGAATAATTGTTCTCATTTTGTAGATGACAAAATTGAGGCTCAGCCAGATTAAGCGATCTGTTAAATCACTTGGATTGTCCCTGGCTCCTCCCTGTACCTGGGTCCTGTGTCCCTCACTCCTATGATGACGTGACACAGGATTCTATGCATCTTCAGATCCTGTGTGTACAAGCAAGGCAGCTTTGGGGATAAGGAGACTAGAGAACCCCTAGCCCAGGTCAGAGGTGCAAGATAATAGAGCTAGTGCATTGATACCCTTCTCCCTGACCCCACTCCGTACTTCAGGATTTTAAAATGTCACAGTCTTGCCTATACCAAAACAAGCATGTTTGCGATGCAAACACCCATCCTGTTATCTTCTCGCACTTGTTGTTTATAGGACAGCAGGAAGGTCAAAGCAGCCAGTGTTCAGCACCTAGCCTGACTCCCTTTCACACAGCACACCTGGGCCTATCTGATTGGCCCCTGGAAGCTCTTAGACTTTTGTGGGGAAGGGGAGAGGGTGGGGGAGCAGCAACCATTTCTCTTCAGAGTTGGAGCTTATGTGTGTTAATCAGTTAGGCATTCATGAGTCTAAGGCTGTGTGTGATTTTCAACCTTGAAGGTTTCAAAATATTGACCTGGGGCCCCACCCCCAGAGATCTGTGGTGGGCTGGGGTTTTTTAGTTTCCCAGACATTCTGATAGATAGCCAGGGTTGCAAATTGTCAGACTAAGGTCAAGGATTTGACTAGATCCCCCTACATTAACCCCATAAGCAGGTTACTTTTCTCTACTCTGTCCTATGTTTGGGGGTTTTGCACACCTTGAATTTAAAATGTCATGTGAACTCCATTCCACACAAATCAAGTTGTGGGTATGGAATGTGGGCTGGAAAGGAGGCTGGCTCATTTCTTGGCTCAACCACTTGCTATCATAAAGGCAGCACCTGGAGAGGGTCATGGGTACAGACCTTCTGGGTTTGCATCCTGGTTCCGGTGCTAACTAATATAGTGACTCTGGACACACTGCTCAGCCTTCCTAAGCCTCAGTTTCCTTATCTGTGAAATGGGCCTATTGGTTGTTGAAGGGATGCACAGCTGGGAGGAGGAGAAGAGGACATGCTTACATGACCCTGAGAACGAGTGTCTCCTTAAGTTTTGTATCCTAGGCACCTCACTGGCCTCACCTTAGTCCTTTAAGAGGGGGTGCAAGGAGATGATGCATGGCCAGTTCTTGGAGCAGCACCTGGTGTGTGTCAGATGCTCAATAAACGTTGTTTAGGATCAGGGTTGGGTCTACACCCATCTCTTACGTTGATCAACTCCACTGGCTGCAACCCATTCTCCAGAATCATCTCCCTCCCTGTCCCAGGCACCCCACAGGCCAGCCCAGCGGGCACTCCTGTCTCTGTCCTGAACAGGTCCCTCCAGCTCCGGTCAGGCCAGCAAGCTCTGCAGCTCTATAAAAGGTTGTTGCAGCCATTATCTTGAAGGCTGTAAGGAGTGGGATCAATCAGGTGACACCCGTCAATGGGAGGAGATGGCAAAGAACCATCTCACTTTACATAAACTGCACTGCCCCGCAAAGATAATCATCTACCCCACCCCAATGCATCTCGCAGAGACTGGAGGTGGGGGGATAGGGTTCAGGAGGGAGAAATGGGGTGCTAGTTCTGCAGAAATGGCAATTGGCCTGTCAGAAAGTTTTTAAAGGGCTGGCCACACGGGTAGAGTTGCTTTAAGAATGTTAAATGTTTCCAGTTATGGACTCTGGTGGGCAATTCTGGAAAAGAGGAAAGATCCCACTATCATGATATGTTGTTAAAATACAGTCAGGCAGGTGTTACACCAGGGACGTTTACAGCAGGAAGGGGGCCACCTCTTCTTGGGAGGCTGGGGCTGAGGCTGGGCGGGGACTTGAAGAAGGAAGGCACCTGCTGGAGAGGGGAGGAGCCCTCCAGCCAGGGAGAGATGTTTGCAGGAAAAGACAGAGCCTTTCAGGGAAGGGTCAGGAGGCCGGCCTGGCTGGCCTGTGGGGTGTCGGGGGCAGGGAGGGAGATGATTCTGGAATGTGGGCTGCAGCCACTTGTGAGGACTGTGAGTGTCCGGGTAAGGACTATGGGTTCTGTTGGCTTAATGGGACACTCTGAGAGACTTTACGTAGGAGAGTGACATCACAGGATGTGCTAACTTTTTTCTATGTTGTCTCATCATGAAGACTATTACAATGAACTCAATATTTTAAAAATTTCTATTTCTAACGCGTTTTAAAGTCATAGAGTGTGCATCTACATCAACATCCCAGAACAAAAATTCTCATGGGATTTTATTTATATAACCAATAATTAAAGGCAGGTACATTATACGTGTAGCTGTTTGAACACAGTACCATAGTATATATTTTCATTTCTATTGAATTATAAATCCTGATAAGTAATTGTGAAGTCTGAGCAACTCTGCCAAATCTATAGAAAAATATGACTTACTATTTTTATTTGCATTTTCAATTAAAAATAACTTTTCTTCGAAGAGCTTCCCCCAGTAACTATCAACGTTCACCTACACTTACTGGGCATACAGCATGTCCCACCTCTGCAATGACATAGGCAAATAATCCAATAATTTCTGTGTTTTTAGAAACAGTAGCCAAGTTTTATAATAACAGTGTCTTTCCTGGTTTTTCACAACTCACCTTGAATATTACTTGGCCATTTCTAAAACTACTTGTACCTCCTCCCTTTTCTTCTTTTTACTTTTTATTTAAAAAATTCAAGCCCTGGACAGTGTTGCTAAGTGGTTGGAGCTTGGCTTGTGCACTGAAGGGTTGAGGGTTCAATTACAGGTCAAGGCGAGTACCTGGTTACAGGTTTGATCCTGGCCCTGGTCAGGATCAGGTGCAGGAGGCAACCAATCAATCTCTCTCTCTCTTTTTCTCTCTCTCTCTCCTCCTCCCTTCCACTCTCTCTAAAAATCAATGGGAAAAAAATATCCTTGGGGGAGGAGTAACAACAAAAAGAATTCAGAAATGTTGCAAACACAATACAACAAACACTTGTATATCTTTCAATGAGATTTACTAACAATATTTTGACTCATTCTATCTCTCTCCACATATGTACATACACATCTATACTAATAAAAGCCTAGGTGGCCCTCACACTCTCACATCATCACAAGATGACCGCCCCCATGTCATCACAAGATAGCCAGCAGGGGAGGGCAGTTGTGGGTGATCAGGCTGGCAGGGGAGGGCAGTTGGGAGCCATCGGGCCGACAGGGGAGCGGGTAGGGGGTGATCAGGCTGGTAGGCAGAAGCGGTTAGGGGCAATCAGGCAGGCAGGCAGGTGAGTGGTTAGGAGCTAGCAGTCCTGATTGTGAGAGGGATGTCTGACTGCCGGTTTAGGCCCGATCCTGTGGAATCAGGCCTAAACCGGCAGTCGGATATCCCCCGAGGGGTCCCAGATTGGAGAGGGTGCAGGCTGGGCTGAGGGACACTCCCCCCCCAGTGCACGAATTTCATGCACTGGGCCTCTAGTATACATATATATAAACACACATGTAATTTTTCTTCTGAACCATTTGAGAGTAGGTATTATAACTCTTTATTCCTAAATATTTCAGCATGTAACTTGTAAGAACAAGAATACTCTTTTATATAATTACAACCCAATGACCAAATTCAGGAAGTTTAACATTAATATAATAATACACATTCTTGAATCAAACTTCACCAATTAGTCCAACAATATCCTTTAAAGCAAGTTTTTCCCCCCAATCCAGTTTCCAATTCAAGAACACACATATCTTATTTACTTTTTACTTCAAATTCTCTTTAATCCTCTTTATCTGGAAGTATTCCTTAGTCTTTCTTTGTCTTTCAAAATATTGACACTTTTGAAGCTTATGAGCCAGTTTTTTTCATAGCATGTCCCTCAATTTGGATTTGTCTGATTGTTCTCTCATGATCAGATCTGATTTATGAATTTTTGGCAGAAATACTCCAGGAATAGTGTCCTTTTCTGTAAGTCAGGCCAGGAGGCACACAATGTCAGTTGTTTCATTACTGGTGATGGTAATGTTGATCATTTGGTTAAGGTTGTGTTTCCAGATCCCTCAACTGTAAAGGGTCCCTTCACCCTTTGTAATTAATAAATAATTTGTGGGAGAAGACTTGCGACTATGTAAATATTCTGCTTCCCAACACATTTTCACTTGATGCTTTTATCATCCTTTGAAGACTTTTTGCCCGTATCATTTATTAGTATAATAGTTACAAAATAGTAATTCTCTTACCTAGCATTTCTTCCACATTTGTTATTTGACATGAAGAAGAGCTTTCTTTTCCTTTACTAGTTCTTATTCTTTACTTATTTATTATATGTATATATGTTTATATTTATAAGTATCAGTATAGGCTAATAGATTCTTTTGATAGATGTAAAATGTTATAATCTTTTATTGTTATTATTTACTTTGACGTTGTCCCTGATTTGTCTAAGAGTAAACTCCTCATGGTGGCTCCTGTTTTTATTTTATTTATTTTTAATGTCCCTATCAGCTCTTTTTAAATTAATTAAGAATTTTTTCATAGATTTCTTAGCACTCTCTCATTTTCTGGGTCCCACAAGATGTTCCAGGCTCACCTTGTAGTTCCCTGCTCTAGTCCTGGACTCAACCATTTCTCTAAGGAGTCCTCCATCCTGTTAGTGGAGAACAATTTTTAGAAAACAAGATTTGGGTGCTGGGTGTGGTAGAATATGCATTTTAGAGAAATAAAATAAAACCCAGCAGGTCATGTCGGGGAAGTGGCGCTGGAGCCAGACAGCAGGCTTCTCCCTTCCTTGCTGTCTTCCCTGCGCATGGCCCTCGGGCCCGGAGCCCTTCACTCAGCCGCACGTGCTTCCTGCGCTGGACTGGCTGAAGGAGGCCCAGCCGCAGAAATGGTGGAGCCATTGTTTTGGTGGCCTCCTGCCCTCTTTTGCTGCCTCCTGGGAATTGAAGGTGAGCCTGAGATCTTGTCCTGTTCTGAAACTATTTAACCTTCTACATTCAAAGAATTTGTTGCCTTGGCTGGGACACTCAGTTGGTTGGAATGTAGTCCTGTACACCAAAAGGTTGTGGGTCAGGACATGTACTGGAGGCAACTGATCCATGTTTCCCTCCCTCTCTCTCTCTCTCTCTCTCTCTTTCTCTCTCTCTCTCTCTCTCCCTCTCTCATATCCTCAGATGAGGATTTTAAAAAAAAAATTGCCCCCCCCCCCGCCATTTTTCAATGGCTCCATTCTTTGGAAATATAAGATTTTGACTCAGACTCTGGTTCCTCTACCCGTGTGACGGTGCGCAAGTTAACATTTCTGGGCCTCAGTTTACTCTGCTCTAAAATGGAGGAACAATCTTTAATATAAAATAAATTAATATGGAAGTGCTTTGTGAACCATAACACCTCTATTAAAAGGTAAGGGGCCATTATTCCTGTAAACTAAATCTTTTGATGTATTAATAGCTTAATGAGCTAACCCTCTCAAGTCACCAAAGCAGTTTGAAGAAATGGGAATCACTTTGAAGCCAGAGAGATCCAGTTTGCTATAGTTACCTAGAGCAAAGTCACTTAGCCTCTCTGGGTCTCAGTGTCCTCATCTGTAAAATGGGATCACAATACCTACTTGTAATTTGTTCCTGGGTGTCTGCTGACTGACAGGGCTGGAGCCGGAGGAGGGAAAGAGGTGAGGGTTGAGTGTCAGGGTGGGAGGGCATAGGGCAGGGATTCTCAATCTTGGCTGAACCCTAGAATCACTTGGGGAGTTATTTAAAAATCTCAATGCCCAAGCTGCACCCCAGAACCTCTGGGAGCTGAGAGCAGGCATCAGTAGTTCTCAAAGCTCCCCAGGTGATTCCAATGTTAAATGAGCTAAAACATTGAAATCTAGCTCCTGCTGTTTCTTCTCTGGTCTTTCATGGGGTCATAACCCAAAAAGATAGCTAATGGTGGCCACTCTAGGCCTGGGAGCAAGAGGACGAGGAAGCCACTTCAGGATGAGCGAGCCTTTCAGATTCCCTCACATGAGCAACTGTTGCATCAGGGCTGCCTGTTTCCTCACGGGAGTTAGGTCGAACTTGTTAAGTGATGTCATTTGAAAGCTAAACAGGTCAGATTGCAGCACACGCCGATGCCTCCCCACCCCCTCCCCAAGGACATAGGATCTTATTTTTAAAAACCCTCCTTAATGATAGTTATATAGTGAAATGTTGTTGAGGCTGCCTGTTCAAAACATCAACAATATACTTAAGTGTATAATAAGCACATTATGCATTTAACCTGGGGTTAGATGGAGAATTGTCATCTTGACCACATGTCGGGCGGGGAGAGGCTTCCAGGAGACCACGTGGGCGCCCTCGGCTGGGCCCTCCCAGGCGGGGCTGGCCCCTGGCCCACGTTGGAGTAATCTGGGCTTGGGATTACAACGAGGCTTTGTGTCTACATTATGTTCTTGCCAGCACGTTAGGAGAGCCTCTAATTTAATGCCTGAACCCCCGAAGATGGAGGGCTGTATCCCATTGCTTTGTCAACCGGTGGTGAGAAGAGCCAGTGCAAGACCCAGGAGTCTTGGCTCCTGGGATCCCCCTCTCTGCCTGGAGCAGATGTCTTTGCTTCCTGGAGATCTTTCCCTTTCCCAGGTGAATGCCTGATTCCATCTGCAAGGAGGCCTGCTGCATAGATCACGCAATAAGTAGTCCAGGTGGTTCTCAAATTGTCCAGGTGCCCCTCCACAACCATCAAATGGAGAGGAAGTACTTGCAGAAGTCCCACTGTCCTTCCAGAACGATTTCCTCTGACCTCTACGACCACCACCACACAGATGTGGCCAAGAAGCAGCAAGGAAAAGCAGGTCTTTCACTCTGGCTGTTCCCAGGGGCCGGTTCCCAGCCTTCCCTGGGAAGCTCACTGTGTGGACACATCTAGGGCCTCAAGGTGTGTTTCTGTTTTCACACTCATTGTGGCCTCTCTGTGTTGGTGCCCATCCAGTGCTGGTCCCCTTGGGCAGCAGAGGCTAGAGTTGTAATTAATTTAATCTTAACGTTTAGTCTTGATTTTGGGGGGAAGGTGGTGCTTAAACAGCAAATGTTTATTTCTCACAGTTCTGGAGACGGGGAGGTCCAAGGTCAAGGTGTGGGCAGATTCAGTGTCTGGGAGGGCCTCTCCCTGGAGCATAAACAGCTGTCTTCTGGCTGTGTCCTTGTGTGGAGGAAGGGATCTGTTTTATAGAGACATTAATCCTATTCATGAGGCCCCACCCTCATGACCTAATCACCTCCCACCTCCTAAGCCACCTCACTGGGGATTAGGTTTCCACAGATGGATACTTGGGAGGGGACACAGACATTCAGTGTACAGCAATGGGAGATTCCTTGAGGGCAGGGATGTAGCTGTTTTTGCCTTTGTTTCTTTCATTCCTAGTTTGGAAACTCACTCCAAAGTAATTGAAGCAAAACACAAGTAAGCAGATGGGGATTTACCTGGATGTGGGGTGAAAACTGACCATTGTGAGCAAGACTGGGACCAGAAACCCAAGCACTTTAGCATCTTTAACGCTCTCTCCTCTCCATCCCCCCCCCCCGCCTTCCCTCCCTCCTTCTCAATCTCTCTCCCTCCCCACATCTCTCTGCCTTCCTCAGATTCACCAGATCTCGTGTCTCCTCTCTAGACATTAATTTCCTCTTTTCCTTTCTGTCATCCAGTCTTGATTTTTAAAATTCATGTCCATAGAATTACACTCACAGCATTAAAGCTGGAAAGGATCTTAAAAGTTACCCACTTAAATTTCCTTTGTTTACAGTTGGGGAAACTGAGGTCTAGAGTTGTTTAGACACCCACTAAGGTAACACCATGAATTAGTGGCCGGAACACAGTAGTAACTACGAAAGGCTATCGTCATGGGCTCCCCTTCCCCTTGTTGGTCTGCCCCAGGTTTTGTTCCTCTCTGACACTTTGATTCCTTTCCTAGAACCTACCACTGGGAACCCTCCATCAAGAGATGAGACAAGGTGGGCAGGACCCGTGGCATCCGTGGGAGGGCACAGATGAAACACTGGCCCAGCGCCTGCCCGTGGGAAAGGCGCTCACTGACTAGTAGCTAATGCTTGCATTCACCGATTCACCAGGCTCAGGGTTAAATTTTAAAGAGGAGACTAGAGCAGCCAGTTCCATTTGAATGTGCATAGGGAAGGTGAAGAATTTCCATTCTCCCCTCTTAACTGCTCGGATGTGGACACGGAGTTTGCAGTGAGCCACTATAATGATAGTTAGTGTCTCTCCAATGGGTATTGATCCATCATTACCCTTCCAGGGGTGGCCACACTTCAGTGCCACAATGGGAAGCCGAATGTGTGAAAGTCCTTCAAGACATTCGTTACCTTTCATGACGGAAAGAAACAACTCCCATCTCGCACAGATGTTCAGATGCTGACTGCTTTCAGAGTCAGGCACCGGAGAGCTGAGGGGAAGAGGTCCCCAGCAGCCATAGTCACACTTCCTTATGTTTATAAGATGCTTCCAGTTTTCAAAGCATTTCCCATAATCGCCGCAGTAACCTTGGGAGAAAGGCAGGGGTACCTTCTACCCAGTTTACAGATATAGAAACTGTGGACTAAAGTTGTGCAACCGAACTGGGGCTGAAATGTCTGATGTTTCCAAGAAAGCACACTGATTCCCATCACCAGAGAGGAGAGGCGGTGTCTACTCAGTAACTATTTACTACTCACTCCACGAGCCGGGCACTGTTTGCGTGTCAGGAAGGACAGTGAAGGGGACAGACATGCTGCCTGCCTTCACGGAGCCACAGTGTAATGGAGCTGGACAAGGAGTCACTCTCCATCTCCAGTTTGTTCCTCTGCTCAGGGTGCTTGTCTTTCCAACATGACCTTGGCATGAGCCTCTGCTGTAATTCTCCACCGGCACGCGCTCCCGAAAAGGCCGCTCCTTTTGCCCATTGGCCAGACACAGGCCTCCTCCAAGCCCGCAGGTGCTGGCACTTCCCTCGGTGTGGTCGGCGGTGCCCACAGACGGGCGGGCGATCAGAGCCCCACACGTGTCCTCTCTCACGTCTCAGACACTCGGGGTCTGCGGGCCGGCGGTCAGAGGCCCGTCCTCACTTGTTGACCCAAAGCTCACAGAGGAGCCTTCTTGGTGCATGTGCCCTTCACCACAGCTGTGGTGACGGACCCCTGGCCACGGGCCCAGCGACTTCTGTGTCAGGCTGGAGGTAGGACAGCAAGGGACTGGGAGGCTGGGAGCTATTTTCATCCTGTCCGAATGGCCTAAAACACCAGCTCCTGGCATGCCTTATTTAGATGAATAGTCTTGCCCTAAAAAAAGGCAAGGCTGTGGCTCGATTGAGCTCCCAAGTTGCTCAAAATGCTCTGGGTCCTGTCTGGGGCTATTCTGAACGTCGTTAGATGGTGTGAGGTGGACACAATGATTAGGCAACTGGAAGAGCTTTTGGGAATCATCCCCCTGGCTGTGGGGGCCAGGATGAAAAGCACTGGTGTCTGGGAGCCCAGCTTGCCCGTTCTGCCCACTGTTATTTTTAAATAGCATGGTTGGGAGGGCGACTTACCCATTCAAAGAAAAGTGTGTTTCTAGCCTCCCAAAGCAGAGGGGCTGGGACTTGCAGACATACTTGCAGACATAGAGGACTTGCATCAGGCCTCTAGTATATATATATTTGCTTTTAGAAAGAGATGAAGGGGGTGGGGAGAGAGAGAAAAACATACTTGCAGAGACCAGCTCCCACCTGGGAACCACACACACTATGTGCACCAGGGACACGCTCCCTTGCGGAAAGGAGCCACGTGGCGGGGCCCTGGTGGGTAAGCACATTCGTTTCAAACCTCTCCTCAGCGCCAGGCTGGCCTGAGGGAAGGCTGTGGAATAGGGTGAGTTTGCCTCTGGTGTCCTGTGCTGCCTCCTGTCACTCACAGCCCCTTCCCTGCCCCACTGCTGAGTCCTGTCCACAGCCTCCTTTCCCAGACAGCACCCTGTGCTCCAAAACGATCTCTTCGTCTTGCCACACCCACCTCATTAAACGATCGCTTTTTTTTTTTCCATGCAGAACCCTCAGTGGCAGGAGAAAAGTGTTCCTCCCTTTGTCTGCGTCCAGCATGCCTGGTCTCAGGATCTGAGTGGGATGCACAGAGGCGAACGGGTGTGAGGACAGATGTGTGGGTTCTGGAAGCTTGGTTCCATCCCTGCCCCTGCTGCTTCCTGGCCCCGTGACCGTGGGGGAAGGCTCTTCTCCTATTTGAGCTTCTGTTTACTTTTCTGTGATGACCTCATGGGCCACCAACCTACAGGAACCTTTCTGTCACTGGCTTCAGACAAATGGAAGCGATAATGGTGGGCCCTGTGTGAGTTTTGAAATCAGCCTCCGTCACAGTGTCAATGCTGGCATCCATCCACTTCGACACGGACAGGCTTGTCTGAGTTACAGTCGGAGGGTGATGGCGGCAGCGATGCTCAGAGTGTGCAGCTAGCAGTGCAGGCTCTGCAGCCGGGCCAGGGCACTCCGCAAATATTACTTCACCAGTAGTTTACGCTTGTAGAGAGGGCTCAGGTGCAACCTTCAATTTGCCCTACAGCATCGTCCTGGGAGAGGCAGAGAATCATACCCATTTTGCGGATTAGGAAAGTCAGACTCAAAACGGAGGAGATGTCTCGTCTGAGCACAGAGCTTAGGTTTTCTGACCCCAAGACCAGGGCTCTCCCGATCGTCCTTTGCCACCTGGACAGAGGTACTCCTTAAAGCCAAACAACAAAAGCTCATTACAGTCAAGATACAGGTCAATATTGTTGTAACTCTCTGTCAGTGGCTACATAAAATCAAGCGAAGGCTTGGAGGCGGCTTTTGAATGGTGAGTTCCCCACCCCAATGCTTGCAGCTTTGCAAAGCTGCCGAGTCAGATAGAACCTGCCCGGTGACAAAGGCTCTGTAAGGAGGACCTCAGAGGAGTGATCTAGTCTCCCCAAGATGACTGGGGAGCAGCTGGACTCTTTCTGGGCTGCTGGTGGGGGGGTGGGCGAGGAGGGAGGACATGAGAAGTCAGATGACTGCTTCCAACTAGCTGTATCGAGGGAGTTCTTTCACTAGAGTCCAACTGCTCTCCTTAAATTCCCACTTCAATTTGAGAATGAAAATATTTGGTTAAAGGCAGAATCCAATATTCCACCCTGAAGAATAGTTCCAGAAATAAGGAGGAACAAATGCAACTGGAACCCTCTGCCTGTGGAAACAATGGTGGCAACGCAGCGATTCTTTCATTCTGTTCCTCCCACCCATCCACCAGTCCATCCCCATGGGCATTCTTTCATCCAACACAGAGTTACTCAGCTTTGACTCTTTTTTTACCCCGGTCCTCACTCAAGGATAGATATCTACATCTACATCTATGCTATATAATAAAGAGCTAATATGCTAATTAGACCGGACAGCAGAACAACCTTCTGGAACGACCTTCCGGAATGACCAGTGGGTGGGGGGCAGGGCTGTGGGGCGGCGAGGCAGCCGGGGCTGAGAGGGCTGAGGCAGCTGGGGCTGCGAAGGCCTACCCTTGCATGAATTTCATGCATTGGGCCTCTAGTATATATATTTTTGCTTTTAGAAAGAGATGAAGGGGGTGGGGAGAGAGAGAAAAACATCAATGCAAGATCAGTTGTCTCTCCTGGGATCGAACCTGCAACCTAGGTATGTGCCCTAACAAGGAATTGAACCCGCAGTCTTTTGATTACACGACGACACTCCAACCAACCGAGCCACCCAGCCGGGGCATCCACTTTGACTCTTAAGGTGCCTTTCCGAGTTGCTGTGGCTCACCCAGCGGTCACAGTGAACCACAGCCAAGAACAGTAGCCTGGCGCCTCCTCTCAGGGGCAAACCTGGCTCCAGGCAGCAGCGTGGTCTCCTCAGTGTGCCCCTTCCCTCCCGCCTTCCCTTTTCATCTGGGCAGTGTGTCCTCAGATGTGGTGAGGATGGTGATTTCCCAAAGCACGGCTGTTATTTTGTTTCCATATTCAGCCCACCTTGATGCCATGTGTTTAATTTCAAGGCACCCTTGGACCCTTTTTTCCCCTCGGCTTCTTAGGAACAGGTCCTCCCAGACTGACTCCCATACAACTGGTTACACCCACACCCCCTCATCCAAAGAGCCCAGAATGATGACTTCCTGTTGTCATTGTCAGGAATCCGCCCCCGAGTGGGCAGTCACATGGCTGTCAGGAGCAGGAAGCGCTGAGCTCTCTCCTCCACCTTCAACATGTGGAGGAAGGTGGGGCAGGGAAGGAGACAGTGCGGCAGAAGTGGACAGCTCGCAGCCCCGGGGGGTGGGGTGGGGCAGGAGACCTGGAGCTGCCTGGTTCTTGTCCTGGCTCTGCCAGTAAATAACTTGCTCTCAGACCCCAGGCAAGTGGTTTCCCCTCCCCTTCTTCAGTTTCTCTATCTGTATTTCAAGGATGGGCACTTGCTTTGACTATAGGGCTACAGGGAGGACCATTAGCCACAACGAGATGCCACACGTTAAAAGATGCCAGTCCTATAAAATATTGTTCTGAATGACAGATTGCTGCAGGGACACAAGAGAGTCCCGCGGATTCCCCTCCCACCCGGGTCTGCTTTTCTGTGGCCATGAAGTAAGAGGGATCACCCTGCGATCTGGGGCTGCAGCATCAAGCCCAGACAGCTCTAGAAAGGGTTGAGAAACCAGAAGTCTGTCACACAACCTCACAGGGCAGGTCCTTAGAGATGCTATCGCTGATGCTATCTGTGGCTGTGAAAAATGCAACATGTTTCAAAATCTTTAGCAAGGATTGGAGAACGTTCACCTGTGTAGGTAGGTCTTTTATAGTTTCTGTTTCTCATTGTCTGTGCGTACATCTCTGTTTCTCCCTATATTTATCCCATTTCATTTATTTTTTAAAATTACTTTGCCTTTTCATTCCCATTTATTTTGGTATTTCACCCTTAAAGTGGCCATAAATTCAAAAACAAGGTTAAAAACAATAATTATTCAAGGTTCATTGTTATTACCTGTGTTTATTGAGTGTGTGGGTTTTTTGTTGTTTGCTTGTTTGTTTTGTTAATCCTCACCTAAGGATATTTTTTCCATTAATTTTTAGAGAGAGTGGAAGGGAGGAAGGAATTGGGGTGGGGGGGGGAAGAGAGAGAAGAGAGAGGAACATGGATGTGAGAGAGACACATAGATTAGTTGCCACCTGCATGTACCCTTGGGGCCAGGGATCCAAAACTACAACCCAGGTACATGCCCTTGACTAGGAATCGAACCTGTGACCCTTTGGTGCTCTAACCACTGAGCACACTGGCCAGGACATCTATTGAATCTTAAATACCCTGTTCTGGTTTTTAAATAGGATGGATAGAATATTCTATGAATGGTGAAACAATTAAGCAAGAAAGCTTATTTTTCACCAACATACCAGAATGTTTTTTTACAACAGAGTGTTTGAAACTGTTTACAGAGGGTTCTTTTCAGATCCTTAATGAGCAAAACGTTCCTTTCAGGGAAGATTTTTAGAAACAGCCAAAAATGAGTTGGATTTGCCTCTGGACCTTAAACAGCTCTGTCCTTAGCACCATCTAAACCAGTGGTTCTCAACCTTCTGGCCCTTTAAATACAGTTCCTCATGTTGTGACCCAACCATAAAATTATTTTCGTTGCTACTTCATAACTGTAATGTTGCTACTGTTATGAATCATAATGTAAATATCTGATATGCAGGATGGTCTTAGGCAACCCCTGTGAAAGGGTCTTTCGACCGCCAAAGGGGTCTCGACCCACAGGTTGAGAACTGCTGAAACAGACTTGTATCCCCTCATCCCTGCCTCGGGCAAGCTCTCTGGCCCCTCTCCCCAATACCCTCCATGCCTGCTAAGTTATGGGTCTGGGAGGCACTGCCTGTAGACCTGAGTGAGACAGGCACTTGTCCTGGGCCTTATACTTTACAAGGCCTGCTCTGGCCTCTGCCCGCCCTCCTGCCCCTCCCTGGAGTGAGGAGTTCATGGGGCCAAGTGGCTGTGTACGGGAAGCCCCCCCCCTCTGCCCCCCCTACACACACACACACACACACACACACACACACACACACTAGACCATCCCTAAGGTACTAGGTGCTGGGGTCCATCCCCAACAGGTCCAGGGATCCCCAAAGGTGTGGACGGAGTCGGCGAAGAAGGAAGGACACGAAGGTAGCATTCAGTTGATCAGCATAGTTGGGTTCTCTAGCCAGGTTCTATCCAGGATCTCCAGCCAGGTTCAGTCACCAGGTTCTCTAGCCAGGTTCTCCAGCCAAGTTCTGTGTCCAGGTTCTCC
Organism: Myotis brandtii; assembly: GCF_000412655.1. Lineage (NCBI taxonomy): Eukaryota > Metazoa > Chordata > Mammalia > Chiroptera > Vespertilionidae > Myotis > Myotis brandtii. The sequence continues at coordinate 2,159,496 of NW_005355159.1, forward strand.
AGCCAGGTTCTGTCTAGGATCTCCAACCAAGTTCTGTGCAGGATCTCCAGCCAAGTTCTGTATAGATCTCTTGCCATGTTCTCTCACTAGGTTCTCTAGCCAGGTTCTATAGCCATGTTCTCTCGCTAGGTTCTTCAGCCAGGTTCTGTGTACAAGTTCTCTTGCTAGGTTCCCCAGCCATGTTCTCTCGCTAGGTTCTGTCTCTAGGTTCTGTGTTCTGTTGTCTTGTTACATCTGTATTTATACCAGTTGATTTTAATCCTATCAATTTCTATTCCAAAGGTTAGGGCGTTTCTTTTTCCAGGTAGTAAAGATTATGTAGCTTAAGAGTGATTGTTCGTAGTTAAAGTGATTAACTACCCACCTGGCACTTAGTTAAGGGGTTTTATTCCCTCCCTAACTTCAGGGAAAAATTCCTACCTGGGGAAACAACCTTTCTCGGAGAGGTGACCTTGGTTAAAACACATAGCACCAAGAAGGGGAGCAAACATATTAAGAACAGTATGCCATATACGCCAGGTCCCTTGAAATATGCTGTGCAGATGTTTCTTCCCTGCAGCGACTGTGTCAAGCAGCAAGGATGGACCGGCTCCCGGCAACTAGGAACTCCCGAACTCCCTGCCCAAGGGTCTCCAAGTGTAATTTCAGGGCCTGCACAATCTCTTTTTCAGGCTGAACTGCTGTTGTGGTCACCCTTGGCAGAGAGGAGGGCTTTTAGATGGTGCAGGTGGGGAAGGGAAGGGATCATGAAAGACCTCTCTGAGGAGGCGACATTTGAACAGAGGCCTCAAGGAAGTGAGGAACCATGTGGGTGGGAGCTGGGGAGAGGAACACTGCTGGGCAAGGCCCTGAGGGCAAGGGCAGGCCAAGTAGAATGAGCGAGGGAAGGTGGTGGCAATGGGGGCAGGCAGGGGTGGGGGGAGGCAGCCAGGGCCCTGATCACGTAGGGCCTCCTTGGCTGTTGTGAGGACTTTGGATTTTATTCCTGGTGATGGGGTATTGTTGGAGGGTTTGCCACAGGGCAATGGTATAATATGGCACACACAGGAGAGGGGACACTGGGACTTCTGTGTAGAGAATGGACTGAGGGAGGCCAGGTTGAAGCCTGGAGCCTCCTGCAAAACTCCAGGCCAGAGTGCTGGTGGAGTGAACTCGGTCAGATGCTCTCTTCTGGGAGTTCATGCACTTAGATGGGCAGAGGGGGCAGAATATATATATATGTCCCCTCAGGGATGCAGACAGAGTGTTTATATTCACCGCTGCTCTGGAATAATAGTCATCAGACTCGCCACCAGATCCGTTCACCTATTGTGGTAATATTGAAGCAATCTATTAATATGTTTGTTATTTAAAATATTTTGGTATCTATATTTCAAAATGATTAGTTTCTTTTGCAAGCCTCACTATTTTAGTTTATGTCTTTAAAAACAGTCTGATGCAGGGATCCCTAGGTTCCTGGCGAAACAGCTGCCAGGACCGGGTGGAGATAGTGCCTGTGGGGACACCCGCGCGGGTTCTGGGTGTATTTCGCAGGCAGAGCCGGCAGAACTAGCTGATGGGTTAGGTTGGAGTGGGAAGGAAGAGGACTCAGGGGTCTTTGGCCTGAGAAGGTGGATGAAAACTGAGTGTTACCACAGAGAAGAGGCAGGTGAGGGGAAGAGCAGGTTAGGGGGTGGGGCAGGAAATGGAAAGCTCCGTTTGGGGCATGTTGATGAGCGGACCTCCAAGAGCAGAGGGCCAGTGGACCGTCGTATACAGGAAAGTAGAGCTCAGGGCAGAGACTGGGGCTGGAGATTCAAATCTGGGAGGCATTAGGCTGTAGACTGTGTTGAAAGTCATAGGACTGAATGGGATAAATGTCACTGCACTCATCTTCTAGACAAGGAAAGGGAGGCTAAGAACAATGAAGTGTGGTACCTGCTATGAGCAGTCTGTTCTTTACCCCTGGTCCTCCGCTACTCAGCAGCCCTGCCCTGCTCAGCGGGCTGAAAATCACCTGTGTGGCAGATCAAGCCCCTCACCTAAGGACATGTCAAGGGAGATTGTCTGACAGAAGCAGGCTGGTACCAGAACGATGAAATACATGAAGTCACCTTGCACCTTGACAGGTGGGACATCTCCTAGTTCAGACCTTTGCGGGCCTGCGGAGCCCAGTCCCTTCCCAGGCACTGACTGCTCCAGCCACAGTGTCTTTCAGGCCGAGATTACTTCAAAAAGGTGGTAATTTACCGGCCCAGCCAGAGACATTCTCATATACGATTGCTCACATTGAGCTAAACCTCAAACACTATTTACCAGAAACACAAGGGTGGTTAGTAAGTTTGTTTTCAGACACGAAGGAACGCACAGAGCAGTGTGATCAATGTGACTGCCGTGACTGCCGGGAGGCCTTGGTTTCCTTATCTGTTATCGAAAAGGGTTAAGGAGGTGTTGTGAACATGCCCGAGGCTCTACAATGGGGTTTCACTTTTCTTTCAACTTGCTTCCCTGTGTGTGGATTCTGGGAACATTGGAGAGGGGTGGAGAGTTCAGGTGAGGTCACGAGGGCTTCTGTTCCTGGCTGGCTGCTCCGATCAGGGGTAAATCTTTCTATATTGGGTATTGGGTGTGTGTGTGTGTGTGTGTGTGTGTGTGTGTGTGTGTGTGTCCATCCTTTTTAAGCTCCTGAATAAGAAGGGAAACTTTCAGAAGTGACTGGAGAGATGAAGTTCATGAGTATAGAACACTCTGAACATAACGCTAAAAGCCCAGAAGAATCCTGTATTTGAATCACCTGAAGGTATTTCTCAGCGTTTTGTATCACAGACCGCGGTAGCACAGGGATAAAGTGCGGTGTGGTGGAAGGAACCCAGCCCCAATCTCCGTGCCGCCAATTCCTAGCTGTGTGACCCGGGGGCAAGATTCCGATGGGAGCCACTGCTGGCTGCCTGCAAAGTGCCAGGTGCTTCACAGAAAAGAGCTCGTCCCCGCCTGAAAACCACTCCCGTTTTGCACATGAGGAGACAGTACCTCCAGTTCAGTGCAGGTTCCAGTTGGTGGGCGTCCAGGCTTCAGACACAGGTCATTGGGTTGACCCCAGTTCTGCTCAGTAAGGCTGGGAGGCCTGGGGTGGGAAATATACGTGAAGTACCTGGACATAATTGTTGCTCAGTGAACACCAGTTCTCTCTCTCTCTCTCTCTCTCTCACAGATAATACAGGCTCACAATTTCAGAGAAGATTCTTTCCATTCTCTTTTTGGTTAATCCTCACACCAGGATATTTTTCCCATTGATTTTTAGAGAGTGGAAGGGAGGGAGGGATCGGGGCTGGGGATCGAACCTGCATTCCAGGTACAGGCCATTGACTGGTAATCAAACCCTCGACACTTTGGTGCATGGGCCGATGCTCTAACCACCAACCCAGACCGGCCAGGGTGCTGAGCATTCTTCATCACCCCTTCCTTTCTTCCTTCCATCATGTAATTTTCACCAGTGTAAGGAGTAACAGTCCCGGGCCCAGGAACCTGCTTGGTCACCAGGAAGCTTTGTGGGAGCCTCTGCAGCCTTCCCCTCAGCAGGGCTGGGCTCTGCCCCTGATGTCCAGGTCTGTGGAAGGAGCGTTTCTGCAGATCTTAGAATCAGCTTGCTATCTGCTGAGCACATGCTATGGGCCAACCACGGCAGCCAGCACTTTGAGTGTATTTTCTCACTTCATCTTCAGAAGAGACCCGTGAGGTAGGTGCAGTGATATATCTCTATTTCAGAGACGAGGAAACCGAGCTCCAGAGAGGGCCAGTTCCCAAGGCCACGTAACTCACCGGTGGCAGCTAGAATCAGAGATCAGGTTTGCCCGACTCCTAAATTCTTCATGCCCCTTAGGAAATAGACATTTCTTTGGGCAAACTGGGGTTTGCCCATCTCCTCCCAGCTGCCCCCTTTGTCCTCCCCACAACCCAGTAAAACAAAAACAAGCCAATATAGATTATTTGTAAAATGAAGATTTCCAGGCGCTTGTGAAGCCTAGGGCTTTAAGTAACCAGCCATTGTCAAAGGGAAAGCTCTATGTGTTGTGTGACAAAGGCCACGTGGACGGTCCACACCCCCGGACTTAGTAATTGTACCCCTGGGCTCCTGCTAAGGTTATATTTAACACAAACAAAAGCCTCCCTGAGTATGCTGATCATAAAGTTATTTTCATATCTAAAATTTAGAAGCAACATAAATGTCCAAATAAGGAACTGGTTGTGAACCATATGCATGCATCCGCACGCCCGATCATTACACAGCCATCAAAGTGGTGATTTTTAGACCATTTAGAAGTGGACAGACGTTGATGGACACATCACATATGATTAAGTGGGAAAAGTAGAGTATGAAATACATACGCACCTAAGTCCAGTGTGTGTGTACGTGTGGGCATGGTCTGGAAAGGAATTAATGAAAATGAAACTAGTGGTGTTGGGTTGGTGGGATCGTAGGTGCTTTTAGATTTTTAAAAAAGAAGTTTCTGCTCCCGTCAAAAAATAGTTCAAACAATAAAGAAGGGGTGAAATCACAAGTATTTTTACTTTTCAGTGGCAGTTCCTATTTTCTCGTGCCCTTTTCATGGAAGAATTTTTAAATTTAAAAAACTCCTCAATGCCACTTTTAGTTATAAACACAGCAAAAAAGTCATTTCACACACCCTCCCCGCCCGCCAATAGCCAGTACCTGTTTCTTTCAGATCATCTGATTCTTTTAATAAGATTTTACTTTGTTTATTACCATTTTTTAAAATTTGAAATATTTCAGACATACAAAGAATTTAGAATGGACTGTAATGGTCACATGCATACCTACTACCCAGTATAAAAAACAAAATTGTATTTAAAATACAGTCTTATTTTAAAGCCACTGTATATACCCCCTAATCCCATCCCTTCCTCCCTTCCTGTTCATGGTCACGACTCTCCTGAATTTGCTGTTCATCATGTATTTCTACTTTTGCTCTGTATATATAGCTCTCAAAAATATCTGCTTTTGCCTTGCATGTTTTAAGTTTCTCTATAATTTACATTATACTATATGTCTCCTTTCCAACTTGCTTGTTTCACTTAATATTATTTTTGTGAGATTTATCCATACTGATACAATAGTTCATTCGTGTTTGCTGCTGCTTAAAATTGCTTTGTATGAATGTAGCAATCCTTTTGGTGTCCCACCTGCCTATATCCTCAGCGCTCACCGTCTCCCTGCACGCAGGCCTGGGTCCCCACCTCACTGCCTGAAGGCTTTCGTGGGCTGCTGGTGCCTGCTTTGCTCTGGATTTAACAGCCCCCAGGAGCAGGCCGCACCCAACCCCTCAGGGGAGTTGATGGATAGATTCCCCACTCCCTTGCTCCTCGGGTGGGATGACTCAGAGTGAGGCACTTGTTCTACACTGTTTCCTAGAATTCCAGATGGGACGAAGCTCCAGGTAGTTGCCCACAGTAATAACTTGCTTGATAATCATCTCCAGAAATAGATCCCGAACCAGAGCTTGGGGCACAAGGTAAAGTTTACTAGGAATCAACACCTGCAAAAGGCAAGGGGAGAGAGCAGGATTGGGCAGAGGGAGAAGTAGAACTGTGATGCAGGGCTGACGAAGCTCTGGCCAGCCTACCGAGCGCTAGGGAGCCAGTAATGGCCTCAGAGGTGGACCAACACGGACAGGTCTTTATACCCCTACGTTGCTCAGGCCCTGGCCACGGGCTGCCCCAGGGAGGGCACGGTCTCAGATGTAGCTGCTCCTGATAACTGAGGGAGACCCTGAAGGAAATGACAACGGGAGGCTGACTTCTGACCTCAAACCAACAGCTGGGCAGCAATGCCTTCCTTAAAGGGAGCTCTGGGGAGTATGTTGGGGTGAAAGAAATTTTCCTCTATAGGTTCTTTCGGTTGGTCCAATAATTAAATTACATGAGACAGATTAACAAGAGAAAAAAATCCAATTTAATTACATACATATGTACGGGAACCCCACATACATGAGCAGTTCAGACGCAAAAAGATAGAATCCTATATGATAAAGAGCTAATATGTTCATTGGACCGAACAGCAGAATGACTGTCTGGATGACCTTCCGGACGAAGCCAGGGCTGTGAGGGCCGAGCTCCTTGCACGAATTTCGTGCATTGGGCCTCTAGTTATATACAAAGGAATAAGGTAATGCCGAGGCCTCAGAGGGCCAGAAGATAATTTGCAGGGTGATAAGAAGAGCGATGTGCAGTCATTAAAACTTTGCCCTGTCCTCTAAATAGGCCATAAAAGCTTATCTATGGCAATAACTCTTATTATGGGCAAGGTCCAAATTTAAATTCTTTCAGAAAGAGGGAAAAGTTTCTCCTGAGCCTGAAGGGTCTTGGGTTGCCTTCAGCTCAAAAAAACCCACATGCCAAAGTAGCACATCTTGGGGAGGCCTGTTAGGCAGCCCTTCACAGCACATCCATGTCTACACAAGAACACACCTTTTGTTGTCTTTCCTGTCACATATTTGGCATCACCTCCCACATAAACTACTTGTACTTGTGTCCTTTGTCTCAGGATCTGCCTTTGGGGGAACTCAAACTAAGACAATGAAAAGATCTCAATGTACTTATTTATTTTCCTGTTAAGGGACATCCAAATTGTCTTCAATTTTTTGGTACCGCAAACTCTGCTGCAATGAACCTTCTTGTACAAGTCTCCTTGTGTACATGTTGTGGAAGTTCTAAAGTAAATACCTAGAAGCAGAGTTCTTGGGTTATAAGGTAGGCATGTCTTTGACTTTACCAGGGGTTGGACCAAGGCCCCGTAGCTGAGGTCAAGATTGAGGATAAGGACATACTCGGGGACAGCCTCATATTAAAAAGGTTTTGTGATACATGGACTTCATCACAGACCAACCCTCAGAATCTTGCCTCTAGAGAAGAGCATCTCAAACTTTAATGTGCATCCAAATCCCCCGAGGATCTTATTAAATTACAGATTCTAATCCAGTAGGTTTAGGCTGAGACCTGTAATTCTACATTTTTGTCATTTTTTAATCCTCACCTGAGGATGTTTTTTCCATTTATTTTTAGACAATAGAAAGGAGGGAGGGAGGAAGGGGGAGAGAGACAAGCAGAGAGGGAGAGAGAGGAAGAGGAAGGGAGGGAGGGAAGTGGGAGACCGAGGGAGAGACAGAGTAACATCAACGTGAGAGAAACATGGATTTGGTTGCCTCTGGCACACGCTCTGACCGGTCCAGGAATGGCACCTGCAACCCAGGCAGGTATGTGCCCTTGACCAGGAATCGAACCTGCAACCCTTTGGTGCTCTGCAGATGTTCTAACCACTGATCCCACTGGCCAGGGCTGAAATTCTACAGTTTTAAGCTTATGATGCTCTTCTGCTGCTCCATGGACCTTACATGGACCTCTAGAGCAGTGGTTCTCAACCTTCCTAATGCCGCGACCCTTTAATACAGTTCCTCATGTTGTGGTGACCCCCAACCATAAAATTATTTTCGTTGCTACTTCATAACTGTCATTTTGCTACTGTTATGAATCGTAATATAAATATCTGATATGCAGGATGTATTTTCATTGTTACAAATTGAACATAATTAAAGCATAGTGATTAATCACAAAAACAATATATAATTATATATGTGTTTTCCGATGGTCTTAGGCGACCCCTGTGAAAGGGTTGTTCGACCCCCAAAGTCGTCGCGACCCACAGGTTGAGAACTGCTGCTCTAGAGAATGAGTCTGATTAGGGAGCTATCAGAATATCAAAGTATAAGATCCATGATTTTTTTTTTTTTTTTTACCATTGCTAACATAATAGGGTGGAAAGAGCTGACCTAAGAGAGGGGAATGGGCTATGGCTATGGACTAAACCCCTGGTCGGCAAACTGCGGCTTGCGAGTCACATGTGGCTCTTTGGCCCCTTGAGTGTGGCTCTTCCACAAAATACCACCTGCGGGCGCGCAAGTACAGTGCGATGGAAACTTCGTGGCCCATGCGCAGAAGGCGGGATTTGGGCCAAAGAGCCGCACGTGGCTCGCGAGCCGCAGTTTGCCAACCACTGGACTAAACCATTGGGATATTAGAGGGGTCTTATGCTAGTAGGTATCTAGGGATCATTGGTGGATTTGGGGGTAATGTCAATTCTAGTTTACTCCTCACTTTTGTCACAGTGGAAGATATAGACCAGTGTGGTCTTACAGGAATACAAGTCTATCTTGTTAAATGTCATCTGATTTTTCATCTCATTTTCATTGTTGTTCCAGCACAATGTTTGGCCATCAATTTGCCTTTGAAGAGTGCCCAGGCTAGGTGGGTTTGTACCTGAGTCCCCAAAGGGGTAGACCTGCTGGGCCGCTTTGAGGATTCACAGCCATGAACTGGTCATGTGGGAGGGTTCTCTGTTTATTCCCATAAATGTAGAGGGGCATTTAACATCAGTTAAAAAAAAGAAACCCACTTCCATTTCTATTCAAGATAGAGTAACAAGGATTGAATTTACCCTAAAAAATAAGATAAAATAACTAAAAAACTGAACAGAATATTTGAAACAATGGCAGTAAATAAGATGGGGAACAAATGAGGTGAGCCCTGCAATTATCTAGCTCACTACCTGGAGGAAGTTTCTAGGCTGTGGCATATGGAGGGGGAGTCCAGGCAGAGCACAGGGTACTCTCTGAGTTGAATCAACAGAAAGGGGGTCTGGGAAAGCCAAGGCAGCTAGAGCTCACGGGCCAGAGTAGCAGAGAGGAGAGAGCTGAATACAGAGACCTCTGATCTGCTGAGGATGCCCTGTGAGTATCCATGTGAGTACTGCTCAGCCCACGTGTGTGAAGAATCTTGCGGAGACCAGGGAAAGAGCCACCAAAAAGGATTTGAGGGAAAAGTACTCAGAGTTCACATAAGGCCAAAAAGAATGCCTGTTTCCACAGTCAGAGTGGAATTCAGGAGGCTCTGATTATAATACCAAGAAGGGTCTTGCCTTGGGGAAAAATTTTAACTCTAAATTAAATGCAGCTCTGATCTTGCCTAACAAAAAAAAAAAATAAGATCTGAAATGATCAAACTATATTCAATTAACTTAATGCATTTCAGAACAAAACTCAAGAGTTTTTATATAAATACAAAAATATTCAACATCCTACAAAGTGAAATTCACAGTGTTTGGCATCCAAACAAAAAGTATCAGATATGCAAAAAGGCAGGAAAATACAACCCAGGATGAGGAGAAAAATCAATTAGTTGAAACTGACCCAGAAAGAATACAGATGATAAAATTCATATACAACAATATTTCTAATGAGTTATTATGACTATATTCTATATCTCAAGAAGCTATAGGAAAGATTCAACATGATAACTAGAGATATGAAAGACATAACATAGACCCAAAGTGAACTTTTAGAGATGAAAAACAGGCTAACTAGGATTATTAGATTAGACTTCACAGAAAAAAGAAGTGTGAACTTGAAATCATAACAATAGAAACTATCCAAAATGAAACTTAGAAAAAAGACTTAAAAAAACAGATAATCATTGAATTATGGTATAACTTCAAGTGGTTTGACATATGTGTAATTTAGAGAATGGAGTCCCTAAAATTGGGGGCCAAGGCCAAAAATAACATTGAAAGAAATAATGGCCAAAATGTTATAAATTTGATGAAAACTATAAACTCACAGATCCAAGAAGTTCAACAAACCCCAAGCATAAAAGCCTGAAAAAACAACATGGAGGCACATCAGAATCAAATTGCTTCAAGTGAGCAATAAAGAGGAAATCAAAAGCAGATGAGTACAAAGACACATTATTACAGAGAAACAAAGTAAAGATGACAGAAGATTTCTTGTCAGAAACAAAGCAAACTAGAGGAGAGTAGAATTTTTAAAGTACTAAAAAATGATCAAACTAGCATTCTATACCCATTGAAAATATCTTTTAAAAATGAAGATGATCAAGAGAATGAGAAGAAAGCCACAGACTAGGAGAAAATATTTACAAAAGACACTACTGATAAAAAAAATTGTTATCCAAAACATACAAAGAATTCTTAAAACTCAACAGTAAGAAAACAAACAAATAGCCTGGCCAGGTGGCTCAGTTGGTTGGAGCATTGTCCTGTATATCAAAAAGGCTGTGGGTTGGATTCCCAGTCAGGGTACATACCTGGGTGGTGGGTTTGATCTCCGGTGGGGCACCTAGAGGAAGCAACCAATTGATCTTCCTTCCTTCCTTCCTTCCTTCCTTCCT
>NW_005355159.1:2169818-2200281 GCF_000412655.1 Myotis brandtii
CTCTTCTCTTCTCTTCTCTCTCTCTCTCTCTCTCTCTCTCTCTCTCTCTCTCTCAAGAAAAAATAGCTCTAACCTGTTTGGTTCAGTGGATAGAACATCGGCCTGTGGACTGAAAGGTCCCAGGTTCGATTCCGGTCAAGGGCATGTACCTTGGTTGCAGGCACATCCTCAGTAGGAGGTGTTCAGGAAGCAGCTGATCAATGTTCTCTCTCATCGATGTTTCTAACTCTCTATCCCTCTCTCTTCCTCTCTGTAAAAAAATAAATAAAATATATTTTAAAAAAACCAACATATCCGCAGGTGAAGGTTAAAAAAAAGAAACAAAAAATGGGCCAAAATCTTAACAAATATCTCACCAAAGGAGTTATTTAGATGGCAAATGAACACATGAAAAGATGCCTCACAATATATGTCATCAGGGAAATGCAAATTAAACCAATGAGATACCACTATATACCTATTAGAATAGCCAAAATATGGGACACTGACAACATCAAATGCTGGTGAGGACGTGGAGCAGCAGGAACTCTCATTCATTGCTAGTGCTGATACAAACTGGTAAAGCCACTTTGGAAGACAGTTTGGCGGTTTCTTATAAAACTAAACACACTCTTACTATATGATCCTTTAATCAGATTTCTTGGTATTTACCCAAAGTAGTTGAAAACTTAGATCCACAAAAACCTACACATGGTGTTTATAGCAGTTTTATTCATAATTGCCAGAACTTTTAAGTGACCAAGATGTCTTTCAGTAGGTGAATGGATAAACTGTGGTACATCCAGACAATGAACTATTATTTAGTGCTAAAAAGAGATGAGCTATCAAGCCATGAAAAGACATGCATATATCTAAGTAAAAGAAGTTAATTGAAAAGGCTATATACTTTATGATTCCAACCATATGATATTCTGGAAAAGGTAAAACTATGGAGATAATAAAAATATCAGCGGTTGCCAGGGGGTGGGGTATGAAGGAAGAATGAGTAGGCACAGAGGATTTTTAGGGCAATGAGAATACTCTGTATTATACCATAACAGTGGATATGTGCCATTATACATTTTTCCAGAACTCACAGAATGTACACCACCAACAGTGAACTCTAAGACAAACTGTGCACTTTTGATTGTGATTTGTCAATGTAGATTTATCAATGCAACAAATGTACCATTCTGATGTGGGATGTTGAATGCATGTTTGGAGGCAGGGAGTACATCGAAAATCTTTGTATTTCCTTTCTTCCCATTTTTCTGTGAACGTAAAACTGCCCTAAAACAACCTTGAAAAGAAAGAATTATAACAGGAAAAAACAAAAACAAAAACAAAAAACAACAACAACAAAAAAACCAGGTGAAATACTTTTACAGACATACAAAAGCTAAAAGAATTAATCACCAGACTTACGTAAGACATGTTATTGTAAGTCTTACAAGTAGAGGGAAAATGACACCAGAGGGAAACCTGGGTGTATATAAGGAATAAAGAACATCAGAAATTTAAAGATATTTTTCTTCATAGCTAATAACCCAAAGACTATGAGGAGAGAAATAGAAGTTTACTAGTACAAGACATTTATAGATGAAGTGGCATAATGCCACTTGAGGGTAAACTGTGATAAGTTAAAGGATGTCTCTCTATATAAAAGGCTAGGTGACCATCGACTGGCTGACTGGCCAGTACATATGATGTGCACTGACCACTAAGGAGCAGACGTTCAACGCAGGAGCTGCCAAGCTGTGGTGACTTGGCAGCGGCAGTTCTTGGGTGATGCACCCCGGAACCAGAGAGGAGGGAGCCCGATTCCTCGTGGAGCCACGTGATTCCACCTTTGGCTGTGGGTTATGTGGTTTGTGGGGCACTGTTGGCCCCAAATCTGGTTTACTGCTGAGCTGTGGTAATTAATTTCCTTCCCATGTGCACAAATCCGTGCACCGGGCCACTAGTATATTATAAACCCTAAAGCAGCCACTAAAGTGGCACAATAAAGAGTTATGATCAATCAAAAAGGAGGCAGAACAAGATGGGAAAATGGACAAAAAATAGAGGGGGAAATAGAAAGCAAATAGGAAGGTGGTAGAATTAAAGCCAACCATATCAACATTCACAATAAATGTAAATGGACTAAATATCCAAATAAAAACAGAGATTGTTATATTGGATAAAAAAGCAAGACTCAGCTATATGCTGTCTACAAGATACCAACTGTAAATATAAAAACACAAATAGGTTCAAAGTAAAAGAATGGAAGAAAATACTCCAGTAGTCAAAAGAAAACTGGAGTAGTTACATAAATACCAGACATAGTAGATTTTAGAGAAAGAATACTGCTAGAGATAAAAAGGGTAATTTCATAATGACAAAGGTGTCAATTCATCAAGATAACATAATAATCCTAACCATTTATGTACTTCACAATAGAGCTTCAAAATGCATGAAGCAAAAATTGATAGAACTGCAAGGAATTATAGACAAATCCACAATTATTGTCGGAGATTTTAAAACCTCTCTATCAACAACTGATTGGACAACTGAATAGAAAAAATCTGATCCAAGGTGCAGGAAAGGAGTGAGGAGGAGATTAATTAACAATCCTTGAGGGCAGATAATTGGCCAAAATGTGAAAACAGGGTTGATGAACTCAGTAACTCTGGGGCCAAGGGAAAGGAAATATTTGGTAAATAGGAAGCTCTCTTACTACTAACTATAATTAGGTCAGAAGATTTGCAGCTTCCAGAATCTCAACCATCCTTCCTATTTTTTTTTATAAACAATCTATAATAGGAATATTGTTGCTCTTTGATCATACAAGACCATCTGCAGCAGAATCTTTTGAATTTTATAAAATCAAACTGAGAGAACAGTCTACAACAGAGAGGAGACCTGCTTTTTAGTCTAGTCATACATGCACTCTGAGTGACTCTGAGCATAGAAGGCTGAAACAAGGAAATGATGTAAACCACCATAATGAGAGGATAGTGAAGAATGGGCAGAGCTACTGAGGAGACAATCCTTCTATCTACCCATCATCCATCCATCCATCCATCCATCCATCATCCCCCTACTTACTTATCTACTGTTCAACATTTATCCTTCATCTGTCTATCCATCCATCCATCCATCCATCCACTCACCCATTCACTAACTAGTAGTCACTAGTAGTCACTAACACTCTGGGTCAGGGAGTGGGGGTGGGGGACAGCTTCACTGCGGCTCCTTGGTCTGTGGTCCTATTGAAGAGCAACTAGATTTTATATCTTATTTGCCTTCAGGAGAAATTACCATCATTGTCCCTTGGGGGCACTCTGGAAAAAAGGTATCCTGTTGCATGAAACCATGATCTATCCTGTCAACTCCAGCCTTCTCAGATCAGGCCCTACAGCACTGCGTTTCCAGGAATTAGGGCAGAGTGAGAGACACACCTTGGTTGAATTGTGCTGAATGAAGGGAGAGAGAACCGTCAGACAAGAGGCTCTTCTCCAAAAAGGGAACCAGAGATGGGTGGGAGTGGGGGTTCACTTCTTTCCCTCTATTTCTCCCATTCCTCCCTTGTTTCCATTTTTTCTACCTTCTCCACTCAAGAGTATAATTTGGTCCTTAAGAGCCATACAGTTGGCAGATCTGTGAACTTCTCTTAGAAATGCTGAAATAAACCCCACGTGAGAGGGAATTTGGAGTTCCCAAGACAACATCAGCTTTGGAGGCTAGGTTCAAATCTCAGAACTTAGAAGATGTATAATATTAAGTGATTTTACTTCTCAAGTCTTGGTTTTCCCATCTGTAAAATGAGAATAATACCAACCTTGTAGGGGCGATTGAGAGGACTAAACAAAATAATGCACTTGTGGGCATTATATTTTCCAGGCTACAGCCTTAGTATCTAAAAAAGAAAATCTAACTTTATTTTTCTGTATTTTAACTTTAAATACTATCCTGAGCTCCCATTTTGCCTCCTGGTTAAATATAAATAAACAACAATAACAAGACAATAGTCTATTCCAGGCAAATGCAGACAGTTGAAGGTGTTTCTTAGTCATTTTGGTTTAAAACTACTCAGTCAAGTAAGTATTTTCTCGTCTCTTTTCTTCTGGGTTATCTGTCCTCCTTTATCCTGAGGGCTTAAATGTTATCACCATAGTGGATGAAGACACCTTCCCTGGTGTATTCCCTGAAATATGATCCATCTTGCCTAGCCTTTGTTCCAGAATATTGTGGCATCTTTCTCTACAACAGGGCTTATTTTCTCTTGGAAATCCTGATTCTTACAAATCCAAGCTCTGATTTGTTCACTCAGAACTATTCCGGGCCCTGAGCTCAGCATGTACCTACACATCGCTGGTACTGTTCTGCCTTTCCCAGAGAGTGAGGCCTTGTAGTCCAGCGGTTCTCAACCTGTGGGTCGCGACGACTTTGGGGGTCGAACGACCCTTTCACAGGGGTCGCCTAAGACCATCGGAAAACACATATATAATTACATATTGTTTTTGTGATTAATCACTATGCTTTAATTATGTTCAATTTGTAACAATGAAATTGGGGGTCACCACAACATGAGGAACTGTATTAAAGGGTCGCAGCATTGGGAAGGTTGAGAACCACTGTGTAGTCAGTATCCCTGAAGCCATTGCATTGAGAATATTGATTATCCCAGTAACTGAGATTCATTTGCTTAAAAAATGGCGATAGTAAGTCCCTATATTATTGTGAGGATAAGATGAGAATGCAGGCGGCGTCTGGTGGAGGGAAGCACTTAATACAGTGATGGCGAACCTTTTGAGCTCGGCGTGTCAGCATTTTGAAAAACCCTAACTTAACTCTGGTGCCGTGTCACATACAGAAATTTTTTGATATTTGCAAGCATAGTAAACCAAAGACTTATATTTTTGATATTTATTTTATATATTTAAATGCCATTTAACAAAGAAAAATCAAGCAAAAAATGAGTTCGCGTGTCACCTCTGACACGCGTGTCACAGGTTCGCCATCACTGACTTAATACATGCTGATAGGATTTCTCTGTTTTCCCCAGCTGGTCCCGAAGATAATGTTCAAAGCTTCACCTTTCCTTCATTTGTCTTACACTGTCTGGTGGGATATGGTTAATAAAAAACAGATACTAAGATGTTTTTAAATGTCAAGTTAAGACAAGTTAGGACTTGCTCTCCCACAGTATGAGAGCAAACTGTAGTCCAGGATCAAAAGCAATTGTTTTTCTACTTTTCAAAGCTGCCAGAATTCCCTCAGGGGTGTGCAGCTGGTAACTGTGGGGACAGGCTTAGAATTGGAATGATATCATCATCACAGCTCACGCTAGACCCCAGTCTGATGAAGATATGATTTAATCCACCTTGTCTGAAAAGAAAGGAAGAGCCGAAAAGCCATGCCGATGGGCCGTGCAATCCACTTAAATATCAAAAACTCACTACCTGTGGAGCGTCTTCAAAGGCCAGTGAAGTTGCAGGGGATGGGGCTCATGCCAGAAATCACAGTGGGTAGCACTTGGTTGTTTCCATGGGGCTGCCACAGACATAATTTCACATCACCCTTTGATGGAGGCCCGGTGCTTGTCCACACCGAGCACCTGGGGCCTGCACCCTCCGCATCCTTTAAACGTCCATTTGGAGAGCATGACGTTACCTTTGGGAGGAGGGCGGAGCACTGTGTGCTCAGGAAGTAGCCCATCAGTGGCCATTGGGATTCTGTTGTGCCACCCTCTGCAAAACCCCCAACCAATGTGGAAGCCACAATGCTTTCAGGGAAACACCCACACAGGGCCCCGGGGCATCCGCTCCACCAAGGCCTAGCCAATGGGGAGGCTGCTGTGCTGTGTCCACGGCCTTGGGGATTTGTCTCTCCTCTGCCTGCCCTGGAGGAACAGTTGCTCCTAAGATGGGTGGACAGCAGGAGACCCACGTTTTGAGCCACAGATGTCTGAAAGGGAGCTCTGGTCTGCAGATCTGATAGGTGGGAATGGCCCTGAGGGTGGTTCCTCTCAGGGCGAGGGGCCAGGTGCTCAACAGCCTCATCACGGGTGTTCAGGCTGGTGCCCTCAGCAGAGGCAGAGGCAGGCAGCCAGCCAAAGCAACCCAAATTATCACGACTACCATTTACAGAGTACCTGTCTCCAGGCACTAAGTACTCTGCCTATATTAACTCGTTTAATCCTCACAACACCTTGCATTGGTTTTATTATTCCCATTTCACAGATAAGGACACTGAGGCTTAGTGAAGAAATTTCCCAAAGGCACCCAGCAGACAGTGTGGACCAAGGGCTTCTATAAAGAGTCTGCTTACAGAAAGTCAGAGGGTGCTGCCAGGGCATTGCCTAGGGACCCTTATTTCACACCTGGGGTTTTCAGACCTGCAAGCACTATCACCTAAGATTCTACAAAATGCACTGTGTTCCATGTCCATCGGGGCAACGCGCAGCCTGGCATGGCTCACTTGCACAGTCTGGGTCTCCTGGTCCAGGCCTTCTGCACACCTTCTGGAGGCCTCTCTGTGGTTACGGGACTGAGTCTGGAAAGTGCCCTGTGCTATTTGTCAGCTCTTTGCCTCTTTCAGCAGCACAAGGAACTCGGTTGGGGGATGTGCAGGAAGAAATATGATTCTTCACAAGGCCTATCAGCTCTGGGTATCAGCGGAAACAACGCCCTGGGGCTTAGCAGCTCTTGGGAACCAAGGCCTCTCTCGTCTATAGTTCTGCTTCAGGCTTCCCGAGTTTTCCTCGCAGAGGAGGAGAAACACAGTGGATGCCTTCCTCCCAGTCCTGGTGGTTTTTAACCCTCTTGGAAGACAGAGAGAACACATCCTGGAGGGGCTAGGGTTGGCGGGGGGAGTGTGGAACAGGAGATCCAACGCCGGGACTGATGCTGGGTCCTGGCTGGGTCAGGCGGGTCAGTGCACAGGAGGAGACTGCACCCCAGCACGCAGGGACAGTGAGTGAGGGCACCTGAGGAGAGGAGGGGCCGGGGTGCAGGAGGGTGAAACTGAAGATGAGAGAGTGAGGCAGGTGGGTGGGCAGGAGCCAGGTGGAGCAGGAGCTGTGGGAATCAGCGAGCTCCAGGTGGAAAAGAAGCGATAGGGGGCAGGAGTTTGGCTAGAGGCGACAGGGGCAAGTGGAGTTAGCTTGGTGGGCCCATGGATTCATCAGAGTTAAGAGAGAGAGAGACAGGCCAATCCACTTGTTCACTCCTCTGAGGCATAGTGTACAAGTTAAACTAAAAACCGTACAGGATTCAAAACAAACTTTTGCACACGCTGGCCTCCACTTTCCTTTCCAGCCTCACCTCTACCAGTTCCCTCTTTAGTGGCCCCTCTCTCCCAGCCAAAAACGAGTGTTCCTGCACATGCTCGCTCTCCTCCCTCTGGCTGATGAGGTGCCATCGCCTGCCTGTGGAAATCCTGCTCCTCTGACCTGAAGAGCTCCCACCAGGAAGGATATTGGAAACATAGTTATCAAAAATGTAAATTAAAATAATAACACGGCATCCCAGATACCTATGAAATCAGCAGATCGGAAAAACCAAAACAACAACAAAAAAACCCCCAATGCCAACACAATTGTGTCAAACAGGTACATCTACTGCCGGGGACACTGTAAATGGGTCCAATATTTTGGGGGAACCATGGAGCAATATATTTCAGGGTAGAGAAATGTTCTTGCCCTTTGACCCCCATCAATCTTGTTTTGCAGAGCTAACAAAAGGATATTAAAGAAGAAATAAGCTACATGCATAAAGATACCCCTTATACTGTAATTTTTAACTATGAAAAAACTGGAAATAACCCATTTACCACACAACAGGGTACTGAAAAGGAAATTACATTCACGAACAGATGGAAATTATGATGAAAACTAGCAAAAGGAAATGCTTATAATGCTTAGGAGAGCACAAAATTGTATTATGATTGTACTATAAAAATCACATAAATGTATGAATAAGGATGTGTAAGAGAACACAGAGAAAGGAAAATCAGTACTTATTAGGGTATTATTTTTATAGAACGTTGTTGATGTAATAAAAGTCCCCTATAGTAAATGCTACCCTTCCTTCAAAATCCCTGATTCACCTTATTCCTACTTGGCTTGTGGTCCTTATTGCATTATGCTTTGAATGTAATTATTGTAGTGTACTCGTTTAAGTCCCCTTTGGACCATAAAACTCTTCAAGAGCAAGGACTCTGTTTTACTTTTCTTTGTCTCATCTGAGAACTGGAATTTAACTGGCACATAGCAAATGGTCAATAAATATTTATTCTACTGCTAAGGATTATATTATGCTTAAAAATAAAACTCAACAAATTACTCTCCCTACTCTCTTGTCTCTTCAAAAAGTACTCAGATAAATAGATAACTATGCTATTTTCAAAGGCTTTCTGGAAAGGGAAATTCACATTTTAAAAGCACTTTGGAGCCGCCTGCTGAAGCCAGCACTTCTTTGTGTGAGGGGGGTAGGGGAAGGGGTGGGGCTCTGGCCAGCACCATGTATGGTCCCTGGACGACTGGCGCTGTGCTCAGTCCATGCCCGAGTTCTCAGCCAAGGGCATCGACCAGCACATGGTTAACCTGGACAAGTACCAGGGCTTCGTGTGCATCGTCACCAAGGTACCTTGTGGCTTCCCAATGAGGCAAAACAGACGTAAAGTACACTCAGGTGGTCGACCTGCGCGCTGATATGCTGAGTGCTTATGGATCTAGGCTTTCCCTTGCAACCAGTTTGGGAGGTGGGAGGCAGGGATTCATGCCGAGATCAAAGGGTTCGCTGCTGGCTATAATGTCCAATTCGATAGCAAGATCTGTGTGGACGGGGATGACGCCCACCTGCGTGGAAGTGGATGAAAGTCCAGCCCCAGGGGAGGGGCACTGGGGAAACGCCATCAAAGGGCACTTCAACAAGTTCCTTATTGACAAGAGAAGTTGCGGAGAGGTGGTACGGTTCCATGGAACAGCCCCTGATCATAGAGAAGGACCTGCCCTGCTTCCTCCAGCTCCACAAGCGTGCACCCCAATCGGAGCCCATCATCTGTGCCCCTTGGAGCCTTCCACCGGCACCCATGACAGTCTATCTAAAAATCAGCCTGCTGGTGGGGCAGACTTGAGAACTCGGTGTGCACCCCTCTGCCTGGCCTGGCTCGCAGCTCGCAACCCCACCCCTGGCTGCCTTGTGGGAATACAAATTGAGGGATGGGTGGGGGGAGTTAGCAATCTGGAGATAAACATAGATGGGGCAATGCAGGCTTTGGAAATCTACTGAGGCTCTGGGGAAGTACAGTGGGGCCTTGACTTATGAGTTTAATTCGTTCCGAGACCGAGCTCGTTAAGGAGCTCATTAACTCAAATTACTCTATCAACTCAATGCAAAAAATCGGCCGAGAGACAGCTGGTATCTCAAAAAACTCGTTAGTCGGGACACTCGTAAGTCAAGGCCCCACTGTATTCACCTTTGCCTCTTAAGACAAGACGTTTAAAGATTGGGGCCTTGCTGAGGTTTGCCCCTTGGGGCCACTGGATCCCTGCCAGAAGGAAAACTCCTTGCCATGCCTACTGGGAGCCCTAAAGCTGCTGGGCCTAATCAGAGCCAGTCTGGTATGAGCCTAAGCACCAGGGCTGGTGAGGGGACAGGAAATGGGATCGCATGGCAGAAGTTCATCCCTCTCAAAGAGAATAACGGGACTTGGTCGAGAAACTATTTCTTTCTTTTTTTTTTTTATTGCTAAAAGTATTACAAAGGATATTGCATATGTGTCCTTTTTTTCCCCCCTGCCCTTGACAATCCCCTGGCCTCCCCTACCCCCCAGTGTCTTATGTCCATTGGTTATGCCCATATGCATGCATACAAGTCCTTCGGTTGATCTCTTAACCCCCTCCCTCCTGTCCCCCAAACCTCCCCGAGAAACTATTTCTAAGTACCAGTTTTTTTCTGACTGCCAGTCATGCTATGCACATCACCTGAAGCTTCTGTTTTACAGGTAAAAACTTCAAGTTCAGAGCTATTATATGACTTATCCAAGGTCAAATAGCTAGTGAGGGCCAGGTCAGGAGCCCAAAGCAGCCATAGCAGGACCCTACTCAGCATGCCTTGCAACTCATTCTACACACCCACACTTTGACTGTTTGTTCTGGATGATGAAATTGTCCTTTTCCTTCTTTCTTTTTTCTTTTTCTAATTTTCAGAAGGTCAGTTAGATTTTTTCCAGGATCATGATGAGGGAGCAGGTAAATTCTTACATATACATATGTCTCCTTTCTTGCAGCTGCAACTCAGACTTTTTACACCTAGCTTATACATTTTTTTTTCTTATTTTCAGTCTGATTTTACTCCATGCTCTTTGAATCACTGTGGTCATCAGTCATTTTCTCCTTAAGAAAATCACACACGCCCTTTTATCAGTGCCTTTTCCTGATAGTTGAGTATATAAATCATTTCTAGGACATGTTTTCTTTAACTGAATACATATTGAGGATAAGGTTTGTACCATAATATATACATTTTAAAGAAAAAGTAGTTGCTTAGATCTTAAAGGCAATTGCTTTCTTTGGATGTCCTCCATACACAGGGTACAGATTAGAAATGGGCTTTTAAGAGGATAAATAGCAGACAGCCTAAGAATTTGCAATAGCAATATTAGACAAATAAAACTTGCATACATCAAAAATATATGCGGCCTCGCCCAGTACCTAATCAGTGTGTGAGAAGTATGCATATTAAAGCACTTTGTTATGAAATACTAGTGGCCCGGTGCACGAAATTTGTGCACAGGAGGAGGGTGTCCCTCAGCCCAGCCTGCACCCTCTCCAATCTCGGACCCTTTGGGGGATGTCAACTGCTGGTTTAGGCCTGATCCCAGGATGTTCGACTGCCGGGATCAGGCCCAAACTGGCAGTTGGACATCCCTTTCACAATCCTGGACCGCTGTCTCCTAACCACTCACCTGTGTGCCTGCCTGAATATGTCCAGTCTACACAAAGGATAGAAAATAATATCAAATAGCCGTACACCACCATCTAACTAAAGAAAGAGTATTGTAAATGCAATGAAAGCCCCGCCCAACCACATTCTCCTCCCTCCTTCCCTCCCCAGAGGGAATCACTGTCCCTAATTGGGGTTGATCGCTCCTGTGAATGTCCATATTTAACATATAACTTTGCAGCTTTACAATTTTCTGTAAAGGGAACCATCTGCAGGCACCTACAATCTGCTTTCTTTGCTCAACGTTAGGTTTTTGAGGTTTATTGATGTTGGTGTAGGTGGTAAAACACTGGACTCTGCTCTTGGAACGGTGAGATACTCACCTCACGAGAGTCGAGTACAGGAACCGGGACCACTCAAGGGGACAGTGGAACATTATGTCCCATTTCACACTCAGAGCATGCAGAAAGTCACCTGCCCTGCTTCCCTCTTGTCCTCTCCCTCCTCCATCCTCCCAGTGCA
Organism: Myotis brandtii; assembly: GCF_000412655.1. NCBI lineage: Eukaryota > Metazoa > Chordata > Mammalia > Chiroptera > Vespertilionidae > Myotis > Myotis brandtii. The sequence continues at coordinate 2,181,251 of NW_005355159.1, forward strand.
GGTACGTTACATGTGTGTACACAGGTGACCCCACTGTAACATGATGCCTTAGACTGCAAAGCAGAAGTCAGAGTCTATGTTGTGTATCTCAGTGTTATCCAATAGAAATGTAATGAGAGCCACACATCACTTGAAATGTTCTAGCAGCCATATCTTAAAAAGTAAAAAGAAATGGGTAATTTTAACAACATATTTTAACCTAATATATCTAAAATAATATCATTTCAATATATAATCAGTATAAAACTATTCCTGAATAGTTTCACCCACATTTTTTTCATACCAAGTATTCAAAATCCGATATGTACTTTACAGTTATAGCATGCCTTAGTTTGCACTGGCCACGGTTCAGGAGCTCAGTAGCCACATGTGGCTAGTAGCTACTGTATGAGGCAGCACAGACGTACCTTTATAATCTGGCCTGCAGACACACTGAGCAATCCTTGGTGTGTCAGCAATCACATCAATGAGCGAACACTGTGACGGTGTCCGTACCCGCCCGTGAGCCTGGAGGAAGAGTCTTTGCACAGGGTCCCTGGGCTGCCAGGATGGTGCAGGGAGCCTGCGGGAGGCTCAGCACTGCAATCCCCGTCCATGATCTTAGGAAAGTCCTTGGCCTCCTAATCTTTGGGGCCTCAGTTTCCCTCTCTATACAATGCGAGGGCACATTGGAGTTGTTTTAAGGGCCCTTGTAGCATTGATGATCCTGAGCTTTCTGCCTCCCATGGCCAGGCTCCCTTGAAGGGAGGACAGTGCTGGTCCTTGGCTGAAGGAATGGCGGCTGTTTGTCTTCCCAACATAGAGCACCTCGAGCCTCTCATTAGACACAGACTCCCGCGTGTTCCACAGAGCCTAAGCGTCCCCCTTTGTTCCTCTAGGAGAACCACGATTCCTCCCCGGGCCAGTCTGGCACCACAGAAGTCCACAGTTGGGAAGAACCACAGACCAACTCCCCTAGGTGGCATGGTCCAGGCGGCGCTTTATTTAGATGAATGTTCACAGGGATGCTACAGTTCTGTCTGGGCATATGATTATACGGTTTGCATGCCTTGTCTTACGGGAAGTCAAGAGCACTGACTGCAAATCCCAGCTCACACCAAATTTACTGTGCCCTGCCTCGGTTTCCCCTTTTCTCAGATTGGCAGTCCAGCTGTTACGTAAGGTATGAGGGTTCTATCCCAAATCCCCTTTTAAAGAAGCATGAGCCTTTACTCTAAATGCAACGTAAGTCCAAGTTTCGAAGTACCTCTGGGCTGAAAGCAGCTCTGAAGTCAGGATGGATCTCAGGCTCAATCCTCCTTTCTTCTTGAAGACCCAGTGGTCTCAGGAGGACATGCCGCCAGGACCAGCCTGGGAGAGCTGAGGACAAGGACGAGAAATGGTACCTTTTATTTCACTCATCAAGACATTACTGAGAGAGAGGTGGGTGAGTGTATCCCCGGGCAGAAAGGATAGCTCTCGGCTAACATTTTCCATCCCTTTGGAGGGGGCACCAAGGGAACAGTCTCTCAGTCACTGCTCCTTGATCATGGGGGGAGGGAAAGGAAGGCTCTTTCTAATGGGAACCTCTATCAACAGTGAGGAGGGGCCACGTGTCAGGGCATCTGAATCTTGGAAGGTCGTCATTGGACGTAAATCTAAAGTAAATGCAGCCCAGCTGGCGGGGCTCAGTGGTTGAGCGTCAACCTATGAACCGGGAGGTCACGGTTTGATTTCTGGTCAGGGCACATGCCCGGGGTTGCAGGCTCTATCCCCAGTGTGGGGTGTGCAGGAGGCAGCCGATCAATGATTCTCTCTCATCATTGATGTTTTTTTCTCTCTCTCCCTTCTTCTCTGAAATAAATAAAGGTATATTTTTTTAAAAAAATGAAGTTAATGCAGTGCTACCTCTGCCTGCATCATCTCTTTAAAGAGACATCATCATCCAAACACCTTGCAGGCTCATTCAGAACTTACCTTTTCTCTGAGAGTTCATCTTCCTGGACTGTCTTTGGTTCCATCCTCTCAGGGCTGTGACATTTATTTTAATTTCAAAAGTCATTTAGAATTCAGACCTGAGCTCTGCTGCCTTTGTCTGCACTGCAACCACACTGCCCTACATGAATAGGCTACTTCCCTGTTATAGGGCACAGCGAGGCCACGCGTGTGCTGCTGGCTGACCAGGACAGAACTGGAAGGAGGTGGTGGTGACCAAGGAGACCTGGCTGCAGGGCTCACTCAAGGCCTCCTGTCTATGCAGGCAACTCCCCAAATTTCAGGATGGAGGCCTCACTCAGTCCAATGCCATCCTATGACTTCTGGGCCCCCTTGGGCTGTATGGGAAGGCCAAGTGGGAGGCAGCCCTGGTGCACGTTCTGAATAATGCATGAAGGACATCCATTGCAAATACATCACCCTCATCTACACCAACTACCAGGCGGGCAAGGAGAACTATGTGCAGGAACTGCCGGGGCCCCTGAAGCATTCTGAGACCCTGCTGTCCCAGAACCAGAGTGCCAGGCCTTCATCGTGGGCGACCAGATGTCCTTCGTGGACTATGGCCTGTTCAACCTGCTGCCAAATCTCCAGGTCCTGGCCCTGGCTGCCCTGGCTCCCACCCCCTGCTCTTGGCCTACGTGGCATGCCTCAGAGCCCAGCCCAAGCTCAAGGCCTTCCTGGCCCTCCTCGAGCACATGAACCTCCCCATCAATGGCAACAGGACACAGTGAGGGCTTGTGGCACCCTCAGCAGGAGGCTGGGTCTGCCTTCCTCTCTTTCCCCAGGGACAATAACATTTCCAACAGAGGAAAAAAGTAATTTAGAATTCAATTACATTTAAAAAGTTACACACATACTAATCTGGTAAAAAAAATTACAAAAGTGCATTCAACAAAAAGTGAATGTCCATTCCATCAGAGTCAAACACCAATCTGCAACCGGTTTCCTGTGTGTTATTTCAAAGCCATTCTATACATAAAAAGATATATTTTCAGGCATTAATAAAAAGGTGTACTGTTTAATTTTAAAGCTATTTTAACTCAAGGTAGAAAGGTAGAAACCTGTGGATTAAAAAAAGCAAGAAAAAAAAAAGAGAACGAGAAAGGCTTGGGGTATAATTTTTTAAATGATGTGTTGATGTGTTGAGTTTAAAAATATTTTGATGAGTTTCAAATCATGGAAAACAAGATGCCGTGAATCATGGACTGTCCCAAATAAACTGGCTAGCATGATTATATATTTTTGTGTTCACTTGGCAAGGACATCTTAATGAGTTTACATAATAATAGACAGAGAACAGAAGCCACCAAATAAACTGGAGTGAGTAGAGAGAGCCGGGAAGAGGCAGAACTCAGACCGCCTCAAGAACTACCACTTAGAGGTGTCGAGAAGGAAAAGGTGAAAGACTGAAGAGGGAGGTGAGCCAAGCTCTAGGCCAGTGCTTTCCTGTAGGATATTCTGCAGTGATAGATCTGACCATGCTCTGCACTGTCCAACAGAGTAGCCACTGCTGCTACTGAGCAGTTGCAATGTGACTAGTGTGACATAGGGATTAGCTTTTTTTTTTTTAAATTCCATTTAGTTTTAATTCATTTGAATTTGAATAGCCACCTGGGTTAGTGGTTACCATATTATACAGTGCAGATCTGGGATTCCTGACATCTTTGGGAGCATCAGTGAGCACTGAGGAGAATAAAAAGGAGGGAGAGAATAAATGAAGGGAAAGAAAAAGTAGAAGAGAAGGAAGGGATGGAGAGGAAGAGTGAGAAGAAAGAGGAGCCATCAGGTCTTGCCAGAGGAGAAGGAGAAGGAAAGAGAATAAAAATAAAAAAATGGACAATTACAAGAACTGAGGGAAGGAGATGGGAAAAGAGAAAGACACAGTGGAAAGGCACAGACAGCTGAGAACAACTATCTTAAGTGACAAAGAGTGATCTTGGACTTGGAAGGGGGCTTCCCACCACCTCTGGCATTTATTCGGGGGGTCTCTGCGACAGCAGCACTGGACCGTGCTCTGGAGGGCTAACTTCTGGAACAACATCCCACCCACACTGACCTTGCGAGGCCTGCGGACCTTAACTAATCTGTGAAGGGGGCAGGGGTCCACTATCCTAAGGACACCTCCACCCTGACGTGCAAAATAAACTACTCCCAGGAAGACCCACAGATTTGATATACCACTAGGTGTCACCATGAACCAAAATGAATTTTTATTTTTTATTTAATTTTTTATCCTATGATGTTGATTTCTTCTTTGAATTTATATCTGATCTACACATTTTGTTTGATATTTTCTCACTTTGTCACACCAAAAGCAAAGTGGTGTGCTCTGGGAGCTCACTAAACAGGGATCCTCATTCCAGTTTGGTTTATTTTTCTTTCCAGTTAAAACTCTGCTAATGCCACAAACATGATGTGTTTGCATGCGCACGTGCTCACTTGCCTGCTTGCCATTCATGGAACATTCACTGTGTGCCAGGCAGGGGCCTCATGTGTGGCTGTGTAAGCTGTACACTGAACAACTCCAGGGGAAACTGCTCACAGGGACCTCAATGAGGTTGTTCAGCTCAGCAGCTCTGCAAGGCTCTGGTCTGGGCCATGGTCCCGGCTTTTTCCTTCCTCTCTGTTTTCTCTCTTAAGAGAGAAGGTTAGTCTAAAACTTTCTTTGTAATTAAAAATATCTGTGCCCTATATACATTTTGAGAGTTATACACACCACATGTTGCTTTACCTTCCATCCTCATGAGAACTAGACTTTTGTTCCTTTACAGAAAAGTAATATCTCTCATCTTCTTTATTAATAAAGCAATGTACTAAGCCAGCTGGGAAAATCAAGTCTTGGCCTTTGCCCTTGAGGAATTCAAGAAGAGGCTTGATCGCATTTAAGATACAAAACAATACCCTATGTTTTGCATATCTCAACCTCACCTTTGACTAGACGAGGAGTAGCAGCAATTGAACATGAACCTGTTGACTAGGACCTCTAGATCTAGTCTGAGTAGGCTCTCTTGGGGTTTTGCTGTGTCATAAACCACCTCAAAACTTAATGGCTTAAAACAACAAACATTTATTTTTTCTCATGCTTTTGTGAGTCATTTGGAAAGTTCTTCTGATCTAGGTTGGTGTGGCAGATCTCTGAGGGTCTGTAGGTAGCTCACGTGGGGTTGTCTGGCCTCACTCACATACCTGGAGATTCACTGGTTAGTTGAGGGGGACTCAGCTGGGATGGTTTGTCTCTGCTCCATGTGATCTCTCATTCTCTAGCAGACTAATCTGGCTTCACATGGTAGTCTCACCATGGTGGTCTCAGGGTACCAACGATCACTAAGAGGGGGCAGGCTGCAAATTTCTGCTTATGGCATGTTTGCTCTTTTCCCCTTGGTCAAAGAAAGTCACATGGCCATGACTGGAGTCACTGTGAAAGATATTGCTCAAGGATGTGGATTCAGGGAGGTAGGAACAAATTAAGGGTTGCTGCTACAACAATTTACTGAAGTAATTTAATGCTTCCTTATTCCGCTTTTACTAAAATGATAATAATACTTCCTTTACCTATTGCCTAGGGATGCAAAAAGAAAAAACACAGAAGAAACTGCTGTATGTCATTCAAAGAGAAGGGAGACTATAAACATTAGTATTAATTTTACTTTAGTTCCTTCATTTATTTTTTTTGTGTGTGTCTCTTCCACAACATGAACAATCTATTCCACTTATTAGAAATTCCTAATAAATATAAAATAATATTGAGTGTAAAGTATGATTGAAAAATAAAATTTAAAAAAGTAGAGGTAATATTTTCAAAAGAAATTTCCATTTGTCTCATAATCTTCACTTATAAATAGGTACATTTCAAGGGCTGTGTGTAGGGACACCCACCTAACCCACCTAATAGTACAACTAGGACATTTTTCAGGAGCAGAAACCTAGGAATATCTGGCCACATGCTAATGTCCACCATTGCCCCTGTATGTTAGACTTTGCAGGTACATTTTGTTCTAAATAGCTGCACAACACTGCACAGGTTGAAAACCTGCTATTATAGCACTTTAAGGGTTTATCAGACCATACAGAGAATGACCAGGGGTTTACAGTGTCTGTTCTCATTACTATTTTCATGTTGCCAAGTATTACTAAAGATAACCACACCCCTGCAAGTTCACATTCGATCCTCCTGAAACCAAGATTAGGCAAGAGTATTGCTTCTTTTTCCTATAATTTGTGATCTCTACCATTTAATCAAATAAGTAAACACTTATTGAGCGTTTACTGTGTGAAGAACTGCTGCAGAGCTAGAGATGAATGAAGCACAGTTCTTGCTCTCCTAGAGGTCGCTATCTATGGGACAGTTAGATAACTAACAACAAACTATAAGGCAAACCTGACGGGTCAGTGCTATGGGGAGCACTGGGGAAGGAATGATTGACACCAATGGGATGAACTCGAGAGGACCTCATAAAGATGATGACGTTTGTTCTGAGCCTTGAAGAATGAGTAGAATTTCTCAGTGTGGAGAAAGGTGAGAGAACACTATGGAGAGAGAACTGTATGGTAAACAGGTGAAGTTTAAAGTACATTACATGCTCTGGCGATTTGTGGCCTATGTTTTAGTTAATGGAAAAGGAGGTGAGGTCAGCTTGTCAAGACCCTGAATGTTCTTATGAAAGAGTTTATATGCACTAGCCAGGTGGCTCAGTTGGTTGGAGCATTGTCTTGTGCACTAAAGGGTCACAGGTTCAATCCTTGGCCGGGCAAATGTAGAAGGCAACAGATTGATGCTTCTCTCTTACATCGATGCTTCTTTCTCTCTCTTGCTCTCCATCTCCCTTCTGCTCTTTCTAGAACCAAAGAAAAACATATCCTCGGGTAAGGAGTAAAATAAATAAAAATAAAGATGTTATAATGAGGGCCTCCAAGAGTCTATGATTAAAGCATTCTCATGATTATAATTATTTTAGAAATGTCACTCTGTCCTCTGGATCCTGACAAAATGGCAACCCATTTTAAGCTACTGGCTGTCTCACACAGCCCAGCCCTGTGAGTATCCAGAAACGAGGCAGCTGGTGGGTCCGAGTATCTAATGTAATAACTGTGAGAAGCTTCTAGAGGAACAGCAAAGTGTTGGTCCCAGGGTTTGGGGAATATGTGACTATAGTCTATAGGGTGAAGAGGAAAGGTGCCACAGGTAGAAAAACTTTTATCTTGGGCTCTTTTCTCCCCCACATTTTCATGGACAGGTTACAGTTTACTCTAACTCCACTCGAAGAGTTAGAGTAAAACAGAATCACCATTCCTACATCAGCAGGAAACGGAGCCTCTGGCTACATCAGGGCAGGCTTCACCCCTGGGGATGGGAAGGAAAAAGTAGGTGCAGATAGATTCACATTTCCTCTAAGAACAGGAATGGCCCTACTCAACGGAGTCCTGGAGGTCTTGGCCAATGTGATAAGACAGGAAAAGGAATAGGTATAGGATTTGAAAGGAAGGGACAAAACTGACATTATTTATAGGTGATCTGATTATATACATAGAACACCTCACAGAATTAATAGAAAAACCTTTAGAACTATGGCTTATGCTTGACAAGGCTGTCAGGAATAAGATCCACTTACAAAAAATAGCATTCTTGTACATCAGCAATATTCAATCAGAAAATATAATAGAAAATAAGATGTTTCACAAGAGTAACAAAACTACAAAGTACCTAAAAATTAATAAGAAGTTCAAAATAAAGTTTTGGAGAACATGTAAAACTATTATAAGACATAATATAAGAGTTGAAGAGGCAAAAGATATGCCATATTGGTGGACAAGACTCCTTAACATGTAAAGATATCTATTCTCCCCAAAGTTAATCTAAAAATTCAAGGCAATTTCAGTACACACCCAACAATTTTTTTTTATGGAATGAAAAGATGTCTTCAGAAATTTATATGAAAGAGGCAGGGGAGAGGGAATTAGATAAAGGTGGTCAGAAAGTACAAATGTCCACTTATAAGATAAGTAAGTACTGGGGATGTAAGGTACAACATAGTGACTTATAGCTAACACTGATATATGGTATATATGAAAGTCGTTAAGAGAGTTGATCCTAAGAGTTTCATCACAAGGAAAATAATATTGTTCTTTTTTTGTATCTATAAGAGATGATGGATGTTAGCTAAACTTATTGTAATCATCTCACAATTATGTAAATCTAATCATTATGCTGCACCTTAACCTTATACAGTAATGTCAATTTTGAAAAAAGAGCAAAGAAGAAGGACTTGCCCCACTATATTCCAATGTTACACATTAAAACACTATGGTGCTGATGCAGAAACATGCACATTGACCAAGGGTCAGAAAGCACTCAGAATCATATATGTGTATGTTGATGCATTTGGATGTGATTGTACCCTCTATATTGAAAAGAAGTCACCACAAATCAATGGAAATAGGGTGGACTGCTTAGGAGATAGTGCAGGGAAAACTAGCTCACTACATGGAGAAAAATTAAGTTGGATACCTAACACCATAAACAAAGGTGAACTTCAGATGCATTAAATATATGAATGTGAAAGGCAATCCCTCAAAACAAATAAATAGAAATGTACATAGGAAAATATATGTATAATCTTAAAACCGGGTTGGATTTTTTAAAAAACAAAACCTAACAAATATACCCATAGGTCAAAAAATTGATGAATTTAACTATGAAAAATCAATGATAATGTAATGATAAATATCATTTTCAAAATTAACTGACAGGTGCTGGACTGAAGAAAAACATTGGAGACTTCTAAAGCCAGCAAGGGATTATTACCCAGAACATATATGAAAGTGCTACAAATCAACCAGAAAAAGACAGAGAACCCAAGAAAATCCACTAGTTTTGCTCAATCCAACTAGTTATTAGATAAGTGAAAAAAACTTTAATACATTTTTATTGATTTCAGAGAAGAAGGGAGCGGGGAGAGAGAGAGAAACATCAATGATGAGAGAGAATCATTGATCAGCCGCCTCCCACAAGACACCCACTGGGGATGGAGCCCACAACCCAGGCATGTGCCCTGACCAGGAACCAAACCGTGACCTCCTGGTTCATAGGTCAACACCCAACCACTGAGCAACACCGGCTGGGCTAGATAAGTGAAAATTAAAACAATAGCAAGATATCTCTTTTTACCCACAAGGCTGGCAAATATTAGGAGGTTGGCAAATGCCAAATTTTGGCAAGGTTGTAGGGAAACAGGAACTCTTTTGCTTGTCCGGTGGCAAGTAAACTGGCAGAACTATTCCAGGGCATGTCAAAGATAAACAAAGCAGACACTAATTAAAGCAGCAAGGACAGGCTCTGTTCAGTGACTACTGCAAGGTTTTGGGGAGAACAAATGGTAAATCTTGGGCATGTCTCTTGGTGCAGGGGTTTGGATGGAGTCTCTAGATGCCCAGGGTTCTGCAGGTCTCAGGCACAACTTGGGCTATCTCTTCAAAATCTCTTTCCCCTGGAGGACAGGGAAGGGGAAAGGCCTCAAACCCCCCAGTCATTCCATGTTTTTAAGAGTGGCTCTGCCACTTAATTCCAGTGAGAATTCGGAAAATTCCTTCAAGTTGTTTAGGAAGGACACCACAATCCATAATGATAAACTACACTGATGCTTGTAACTAGACTTGTTTGTTTTTAATGGAGGCATCAGACCCGTCTGTGATAAGAAGGATCCCTGGACTCATTACCCCTCTGAGAGAAAGTACAAGTCAACACAGGCCCAGTTCATAGGAATGAAATCAATGCAGAGGTAGTAAGAGTAAGCCTCTCAGAGTTGGTCTCATGGAATTAGCTGTCAGTGGAAGGGGAAGAGGGCAGAGAAAAACCAAGAAAGGAACAGAGCTGACTTTCAGCCATTGTCCAGACAAAAAGGGAAATAAAAGATAACTCCTTGGTCTTCCACCGGGGGCAAGAGCAACATAGTGATTTTGTGAAGATTCAATAGCAGGTTTAATGCTGGACAAAGCATGCCTGGCCAAGACTAGAAACAGAACCTCCAACGTTGAGCTAGGACAGGGAAACATCTCAGGCAAGTGACTTTTATAAACAAACTTATTTAGAGGGAATTTGTAAAGGAAAAAATTATCCACTAATCCAACCTACCTGACAATAACTTCCTTCTTGCACATTCCATCCTTGTTCTTATTCATGTCAACAAAAAATATTTACCTGGTTACTATTGAGTAAATACACTGTATTTTGAACACGACTTTAAAATAAAACTAACACTGGACCATAAGCACTTCCCCACATTTCTACATAGTATTAATAATTTTGACATTGATAACATCTTAACACAAGTTTCAAAAAGTCACAAAACCTGGAAAGACTAGCGATTTAAAACAGAGTCAAGTTTCTTGAGTGATTTCCTCAAGAAGGTCAGGAAGCTCCTAGAAGAGCAATAAAGATCCAATGTGATGCATTCAGATAAATATGGCAACGGGTAGATTGCCAGTAAGTCAGTGGCTTGGCTTTGGGAACAAGGGGAAGTGGGTGTACACATAGTGCTGGTCACATGGGGGAAGTGGGCCCACTAAGATGGGTTCAAGTTCACAGCCAGAGCAGAGGCGGCCACGTGATTGACAATGAGTCTTCATTCTAAGTTCTCATGCTGATCAGTGTTTCATCAATAGGCCTTCTAAAGAAGCTTCTGGACCTCAGAGCTCCTCAAAGAGCCCAAGAGCCATTGCTGAGAACCGGGACCCTCAATGAAGAGAAACGTTTGGGGAATCATCAGAGCTGGACATCCATTTCATTTCTTGTCACAGTTCTAGACAGCTGCCAGCCATCCTCCCCACCCTCACGCTGGCTCTGTTTTTGTTCTCTTCTCTATTTCATTGACACCCACTCCCCTTCAACTTTCTCTGTCCTTCAGCATGAGGAATCCATGAGGAACCTGTCTTCAGGTTCTCTAGAGTAAGTGTTGTCCTGGGGAACCTAAGGAATGAACTCAGATCTGGCAGAGGGATTACCTAGGCAGTAGGAAGTCACTAGAAAGATAGTGTCCAGAAAACATAAGTAGTCTAGTTATAACTAGCTCCACTAAAAAGTGAGCCCAAACTCTTATTTTAAGGATAAGGAGTGGAGTGGGCATAAAGAAGTTAGCTCCATAGGTGAGATACCCTTGCCTGGCTCAGTGGGCTTGCCATGCAGCTTCTCTCCTCTGGAAGTCTCTCTAGTTCGCTGGCTGTTTGTTGTCTTGGGTGAGAGGACTCTATGAAGCCTTGGCTGCCTACCTGCTCTGCTGGCCATGGGATACACCTCAGCCCTTTCTCAGGGATTGAGAAGAAGCTGGATCCTTGCCAGGGATGGCCTCTGGCCAGAGAGGCAACTCAATTCGAATGGTCTGTTGGGAAGCTCCCTGGCCTTCCCCTGTGCATGCCACAAAGCCAGCAATGTTAACTGCACCTGGCTTTGTCAGGCCTGCGCAGTGCATGAGCCTTGTCAGGCACGGGAGCTGAAAAAGGTGGCCCAGCTCAGTGTGCAAACTCCAGTGGGCGAGAAGCAGGAGAACCGCACTGTGCGCTCCCAGCACTCTATAACCAGTAGCGATGGATGCAAACTGAAATCAGTTTTCTTTGTAAGGAACTGAAATGAGGGATCAGCTTATAAATTCTTGCAATGGTAGCGAACTAGAGAATCCAAGCAAAAGGAAATTACCAGCATATTCCAATAATATGTGGCATCTCTGAGCCCAGGAATACCTTCCAGCTTCAGGACTCCAGTGATCAAGCATTTCCTGTGGCCAAGTTGTTCTGAGTCTACTTGCTTAGAAGGCATCACTGTACAGTGGGAAGATTGGTTTGTTATGAAAAAAAGGATGTTCTTTCAGAGACCAATGTGTAGAATTATGGGAGGAAGAGGTACCTGGAAATCTTCACTCATTCTTCTCTTAGGGTTCATGGGTTTTGGTGGGGCTACCCAAACTAGAAACTATGGGGTGAAATAGACCCCCTTCAGCCAGTCAAGAGCTTTCTACAGCAGAGAACTACCTCTTCTATAGTGCTAATTATGTGCCACTGTGCTAAGTTCTTTACCTGCCTAGTTTATTATGTTTATTCCTCCCTATTGCTCCTTGGGCTATACATATTCTATGGCCCTCATCTTCTGAAAAAGTAGGAAACTGAGACTCATAAAGGTTACATGACTTTCCCAAGGTCACACAGGTAGTGCGTGGTAGAGCTGAGTTTCAAAACCCAGGTTCATGTGCTGCCAAATCTCCTGTCCTCCCTTGTCCTCCCTAACCCTAGGTGGAAGTTGTCAGAATTGATATTAGGACTATTCGCTTTAGGTTGGCTCCTGTGAGTTTGCTAGAATGTGATCTGCGAGTCTAACTGTACTTTGGTTTAAAAAACAGGTGAGAGATGACAGTGCTTCAGACTAAGAACAAGAAGAACAGGATCTGGACCAAACCCCCTTAGAGAAGAGTGGATCCAGCAGGTATGAAAGGGGAGAAGGTTGTGAGAAACCGTAAGCTATTCTATTCTAATGATATCTCTTAAGTAGTTTCGGTGTCAGCTAACTATGGTTTTCAGAATAATTTACCTGAAAAAGGTAAAACATATTGGACAAGGTTTATTTTCACTTAAAATGATAACTTTGTGTGTAGAATTTTGAATTATTGTAATTTTTTATTAATCACACAGAGTGCTTTATAAAAGTCCTGATGACGAGCCATTATTCCTCACTCGACAGAAGCAGCAGGTAAAGGATTTGGTGGACAAGTAATTGGGCCAGAGTCACCAGTAAGCATGGTACATGGTGGCAGGGGCTGGGTGAATCCAGTCCCTTGTTGGAATCCAGTTTTCATTTTCTTAGATTAGTAAACCAATCCTGAGATCAAAATAACGTCCTTTCTTTTGTTCCAAGCCCACTCTTAGGAGTATCTTGTGTATGTCAAGTGCTTTCATTTTGTTTTACAAGGTATGTACACGTCTATGGTCTCATGCCACACCCACAACCCTGTGTGAGGTTAGACATTCTTATTTCAATTTAATGGGTCAGAAAACGGAGGCATATACCGGGCAAGAGGTTTGCTAAGGGCCCAGAGCTGGCTCCAGGCAGAGCCACGAGTCTGGCTTCTTTCCTGCAGGTCACATTGCCCTTCAACTGATCTGCCTGAAACTGAGCAGGGCAGTGAGGGTTCACACAGAGGTTATGACTCCAAGCCACAGCTGCAGAAGTAGCTGTGAGGAAAGCTACAAAACTGACTATTTTCAAAGACCTGGAATTTGCACTGGGATTAGTGGGTCCATTCAACTCCTGGCTTAGAGAGTCCCTCAGCCACTGCCCAGTTAGAAGAAACCCCTTGGCCTTTTCCTTTCTTCTCCCTCTTCCCCTCCCCTTCCCCGCTGTCCCTCCGGCTCTCACTCTGTGCTTCCCTCCACACCCTCAAGCAGACTTCATTAATATAACACGGAACTATGAGGTTGGGCTCATATTCTCTGTCTCCTTTACTGTGTTTAATCAAATCTCTGTGGGCTCAGGTTCCTCTTATCACATTTTGGCTGCTCTGTGCATGGATCAGAGTGCAGGGCGCCTCAGTAACAGGGCTTGGGGAGGAGGACACGGCCATGACCCGTGCTGGGCATTATGCAATCGCCACCTTGTGCTCCTGGCCAACAGATAACTGATCACAGCATCTAGAAAACCGGAGAATCTACATCTCAGAGGGATCCAGAAAGAAACCGGCTCCATTTGAGGCATGTATTAGGACACCTGTGGAAAGAGCCTGCCTGTGTCTTGGAGACAGTCATCTGGCTGAGAATTCAGTCTCTATCACTCAAAAGCTTCATAAACTCATGTATGGAAAGGATTTAACTTCCCCAAGCCTCAGATTTCTCATCTGTAAAGTGCAGGTTGTAATCCTGGCCCCTGGGTCACTAACAGAATAGATATGTAACTGGAATAAGATAAGGCGATTGGAAATTCCTCTGCTCATTCACCCTCTGTGTGTCAGACACTGTGCTAGGCATAGTCCTTGTTCTGAGCAAATGTGCCAACTTAAAACAAATAATCTCATGCCCAGCTGGTATGGCTCAGTGGCTGAGTGTTGACCCATGCACCACGAAGTTGTTGGTTTGAATCCCCGTCAGGGAACATGCCTGGGTTGCAGGCTCGATCCCCAGCAGGAGGCATGCAGGAGGCAGCCAACCGATGTTGATGTTTTCCTCTCATTGATGTTTCTCTCTCTCTCCTGCTCCCTTCCTCTCTAAAATCAATAAAAACATCTTTTTAAAAGATCTCATAATAACTATGTCATTACAATTGTAATAAGTGTAATAAAAGGTTGATGTATAACCAGGAGGGACCCATTCTGTCCTGGGGCAGAGAGGGAGGACATTGGTGTAAGAATTAGATTCTGTGAGTTCATAAGAGCTGTGAAGTGCACAGCTAACACCAGGCTCTTCTTTCTCAAAGCTGGTGCCATTTGGCAGTATTTGCCCTAATCGTTGACCTTTCAGGCATAAGGGTTAGAGTACAGAGAATTTTATTTCTTCAGGCCATCTAGTCAGTGGTGAGGCAGGCACTTCAGCCCAGACCGTCTGACACTAAACCCCACATTCCTGTCCTCCACACTCCTTTGCCCTTTGACTCATCAGCCTCACCCTCATGTCGAATTAGATGGTGACATTTTTTTAAAGTTGAGGTATAATTGACATATAACATATTAGTTTTAGGTGTGCAACATAATGATTCAATATTTGCATACACTGAAAAATGATCACCACAATAAGTCTAGTTACCATCTGTCACAATACTGGTACAAAGGTACAAAAAAATCCCCCCATCTCCCTTTATGATGAGAACTGTCAGGATTTACTCTCTTGGAAACTTTCAAGTATGCGCTACAGTATTATTGACTATCATGCTGTACATTACACCCCCATGACTTATTTTATAATTGGAAGTTTGTACCCTTCACCCATTTCACCCATTTCACCCACTCCTGTACCCCTCTCCTCTAGTAACCACCATTCTGTTTTCTGTATCTATGAGTTTTGTTTTTTATATTCTACATAAAGGTGAAATCATATGGTATTTATCCTTCTCTGACTTATTTTACTTAGCATGATTTCCTCAAGGCCCATCCATATTGTCATAAATGGCAAGATTTCATTCTTTTTATGGCTAAGTAGTATGCCATTGTATATATGGTACCACATCTTCTTTATCCATATATCTATTGATGGACACTTAGGTTGTTTCTATACCTTGGTTATTATAAATAATGCTAACTTAGGGGTGCATATATCTTTTCTAATTCGTGTTTCTGTTTCCTTTGGATACATACCTACTAGTGAAATTGCTGGATCATATGGTAGTTCTATTTTATTTTATTTTTTTTAATCCTCACCAGATGATATTTTTTTCCATTGCTTTTAATTTTTTTTTGTTAACCCTCACCCAAGAATATTTTCTCATTGATTTGTAGAGAGAGTGGAAGGGAGGGGGAGAGACACAAAGAGAGAAACATCAATGTGAGAGACACACATTGATTGGTTGCCTCCTGCATGCATCCTAACTGACTGGGGTGGGGGATCGAGCAACTGAGGTATGTGCCCTTGATTGGGTTCGGTGATAGCTCTATTTTTAACTTTTTAAGGAACCTCCATACTGTTGTCCATAGTGGCTGTACCAATTTATATTCCCACCAACAGTGCAAGAGGGTTTCTCCAACTAGGGTCCCCTATGGTATAAGATAGTAGTCTAGTTTCATTCTTTTGCATGTGGCTGTCTAGTTTTCCCAACACCATTTATTAAAGAGACTATCCTTTCCCTCATTGTATATTCTTGCCTTCTTTGTCATAAATTAACTATATATGCATGGGTTTATTACTGTGATCTCTATTCTGTTCCATTGATCTATGTGTCTGTTTTGATGCCAATACAATACTGTTTTGATTAATATAGTTTTGTAATATAGTTTGAAATCAAGGAGTGTGATATCCCTGGCTTTGTTTTTTATTCTCAAGATTGCTCTGGCTATTCAGAGTCTTTAGTGGCTCCATACCAATTTTAGGATTATTTTTTCTATTTCTGTAAAAATGTCATTAAAATTTTGACAGGAAATTCACTGATTCTGTAGGTAGATTGCTTTGGGTAGTATGGTCATTTTAACAATATTAATTCTTCTGATCAGATATTTTATTTTATTTTTTTTAATATTTTAAAATTGATTTCAGAGAGGGAGAGGGAGACAGAGATAGAAACATCAAGGATGAGAGAGAATCATTTATCAGCTGCCTCCTGCGCACACCCTACTGGGGATCAAGCCCCCAACCTGGGCATGTGCCCTGACTGGGAATCAAACCATGACCTGGTTCATAGGTTGATACTCAACCACTGAGCCACACCTGCCAGGCAGATGGTGACATTTTAAAGGAGGTCTGTTCCCTAGAGTCTTCTGAATGGGTGTGTCATTTGGTGGCCAACGGCTTCATTTTGAGCTGAAGGTCTGCTTTCCACCTTAACCCACTGAGTAATGGTTATTTATTGACAACAATCCCATCTGATGACGGCGAAGCAAGTTGGTACATGTTCAACCACACAAGCCTCAGATGAAGCCTCTGGCAGGAAAAGTTCCCACAGTTGGGAACTTAAGCTGATTAGCTTTGTGGGCTGTTTGAGGGGGAAATGGGGTGGCCTTGACATTCAGCTTCAATACTTTAGAAGTTTGGCCATTCCATACATTTCTGTTTGCTTTTCCCCTTTGCTTCACTAAGATTAAAGAAAAAAATTACCCAAAACAATTAGGGCAATGGGTCTCAGTTTATATTCTCAATTCTCATTTAATTGCTACCCATTCTTCCTCATTAACCAGGTCTCTGATCTAAACATGCAGTAAACATCCCATCACTGTCTTTCCATCAAACCCAGTTCACAATTTTGCCTTACTGTTCCACTTTTAAAAACCCTCTTCATCTCTGGGGATCCCTGGAGACACTTAGAGGGGCATGTTTGAGGAGAATTTGAACTTAATGCTTAGCCAGACATAATGGGAAAACACCTGGAGTGGGAATAACAAAAGGCTTGTGCATGGCCTGCTTACCTTTAAGTAGTCTTGAGATGGGGCGAGTGACTTCACCTCCATGGGCTCAGTATGTGCATCTCTGAATTGCAGTGGCTCCCCCCACCTCTGTGTTCCACTAGTACATTCATCTTCTGAAGCCCTGGGTGACAGACCGGAGACATGAATGCCTTAAGAACCACAAGTGAAATGCTCACTCACCACTCACCACTCGGGAGCTCACTCAAGGCTCTTTCAAAGGTCATCCCTAAGCCGACTGTGGTCTGGAAGTGCTTGTAACTAGATTGTCATTGTAACTACTTCCTTAACAAGACTTCAAAGCTCTTTATGAACCCAAACAATAGCTGAACTGATAGGGACAGAACAATTGCACCCCTTGAAATGCAGGTGGCGTGTGCTTCCTGGTGGCCCTCAGAAGAGAATTTTCTCTATCCCCCCAAACCCAGCACAGACAAGACGCAACGCTGGTCGCTGAGGCCAGCCCGAGAGTCCACCTAGGCTGAGGGTCAGCATAGACCTGAGGGAGGTAAGGGCTGGTCAGGCCACTGTGGCCAAGAGAAGGGGGCAAGATGGACCAGGTCACCAAACCAGAGGTCATGTACCAGGGCTTGGGGTGGGCACCCTTCAGCACACCATGTGGCCTGAACAATGTCTGTGGGCAGCAGGGAGCCAAGGGCACACGCCTGGTCACGGAGCGGGAGGGAAACCGAGCCCAGCACCGGAGGCCGTGCAGAGACGCCCGGAGGGCTCAGGGGAGCCAAAACACGAGTGACAAGGGCGGTGAAAACAGCAAGTCACAGTAACCGCAGCAGGGAGATCTGGGGAGCTTTGGGGTAGCAGGTTAATTAATTAGGCCTTTGACTTAACAACTGAACATGGACTACATCCAAAGGGGATCAGAACCACATGTGTATGACTGGATGTATGTCTACACATTTAAATGAATACAGATATGTGAGGAAAGTGGGCAGAAATTGGCAACAGGTGATGATAATACATGCACTGGAAACAGAACTCAGACACTGATTTAGACCTAGCACAGTGCTCGGCACATACTAGGTGCTCAATAAATGACGGAAATCCCTTTCCTCCACTGCTACCCAGGGAAGGGACCCGTCCCGCTGCCCAGAGAATGAATGGGTATTATGAACCAGCATGAGCCTTGTCTACTTACCGGATAATAGAGGGAAATCTAATTGCTTAGTAAAGCTGTTCACTTGTACCCACTGTGCTATTTACCTAGTCTTATTCTTTTTTAACCTCATCAGAGGACATGCTTAGAGAGAGAAAGGGAAGGAGAAGGAGGGAAAGAGGGAGAGAAGCAGAGAGAGAGAGAGGTAGAGAGAGATTGCTTTCCATACATGCCCTGATGGGGGGATAGAACCCACAACCCAGGTATGTGCCCTGACCAGGAATCCAACCGGCAATCTTTTGGTGCACAGGGTGGTCTCAACCAACTGAGCCACTCCAGCTGGGCATACCTAATCTTAATTAATTTATTTGTATCTACATTTCAAAGGTACGACCTTATCATGATGCACTATCCAGTCCACAGAAATTCTGAATTTGCATGCAGCCCCTCTGCTGTCTTGTCTAGTCCCTAACGTGTGCCCAGTCCAGGCTGGCACACCACTGGGAGGAGGATCTTGTCCACATGGCATGGTACTCAGGGGGCTTCTCATTAAGGGCAGGGCCACTGGAGTGAGTCCCTAGACACACTGTTCCCCATGGGGCTGACCGCACCCACGCCTACCCGCTGCTCCCACGGAAAACTGGGATCCCAGGTCAGCCGCGTTCAGGAGGAGCGCCCGGGCCACTGCCCCACAGAGCGCGGCTGAAGTCAGGGCGACAGCTCACCTGGGAACTGGGGCGCTAGACCTCCTGTAGGCAGGGCGTCCTTCCCCTCCGCACGTGACATCACGGAGCTGCTCCATAAAAGCAGCCCGCAGGGAGCCAGGAGCGCAAAGAACAGACGCGCTGGCCGAGCCTGGGCCTGCC
>NW_005355159.1:2200550-2228742 GCF_000412655.1 Myotis brandtii
GTGTGGGGAGGGGGAGCAGGGAGGACAAGCCTCGTGTCCAATTGCACATTGTTAGGAGGGATGCTCCGTTTCCCTTTGGAATGCACGACCTGCCGTGGCTGGGGGAACTCACTGCACTGTCTTCCTATTGAAATGTGTCTGTGTTCTCCGAGCACCTGCAGCTCCGCAGGGGTTGCTTGGGAACTTGCTCACTGGGGCCGGGAACCGGGATGTTAAATGCTGCGCGATGGGAAGGGGACTGTGGCATCCTGAGCGGGGTCGCGGCGGGAAGGGTGTGCAGTGGCTCCAGGGCAGAAGCCTCCCACCCGAGCGGGTGCTTTACTCAGGGGGGCGGGGGGCGGGGGGGAGGCTCCTCGCCATTGGGTTTTACCTGCAAGTCAAAGGGATGATGCATCCCATCCTTAATCATTGTTTTTCTCCAGGAAAAACTGTCCTAACCGTGTGTGTGTGTGTGTGTGTGTGTGTGTGGGTGTGTGTGTGTGTGGGTGTGTGTGTGTGTGGGTGTGTGTGTGTGTGGGTGTGTGTGTGTGTGTGTGTGTGTGTGTGTGGATACGCGCACAGATGAGCACACACACCTTATTTCTGAGTGTAATTAGGGCCCTTAGCCCTGAGGCTGGGGCTGAGGGTGCGGACGGAGGTGGCAGGAGGCGGTGGGTGGGCCTGGCTGTAGACTCAGGTCTGTGCAGTGAGTTGCGGTGAGTAGCTAAGGTCAGGTTAGCCAGTCCTTTGTAACACGTGGGGGAGGATGCCATGCTTTTGCCTGCCTCCCCAACAGCTGGGTGAATGCTGTTCTGAGAGAGTAAATGGTGACTTTTGTGGAAACTCCCCCGGTAACTGATGGTGGCCCCCGCCCTTGACAGTTTGTCTCAAGTTGTAAAGACATGTGTGGGTGCTATAATCCCGAGCCCGTTAGGTTGAAATATTTACAGAAGGACCCAAAGTGACCATAATGGCTGAACATGTCTACTCCCTGGCTAGGCAGTGGTGGTGGGGAATCGGTCCTGTTCAGCATGTGAAACTGGGAGCCCCCTTCCTTCTTGGAGGTCATTCTGCCCCCTCCCCCCGGGGGGTAGCGGGTGCAGGGCAGGGGACAGTGGGGAGCTGGGCTGTCAGCACCTTTGCCATTACTCTGAATTCAATTCCAGTCCACTGGCATGATGTGCTTAATATTATCCCCCCCACCCCCGGGAGAAATAGAAGGTCGGTGAGAGAAAGGCGTTATGTAAAAGTGGAAATTAATTTTTAAAACTGCAAACTTTGGCATGTATCCCCCTCTGGAGAAAGCTGCACTGAGACCTGAAGTTTCACTAAAAGTCTCCCTTTTAGTTCCAAGCTGTTCTAAGACCAGAGAGAGAAACAGCCATTCATTGGCTGGCGTTCCTGAAAGCCTGTTTGTTACTCCCCTCACTCTGGGGGCAGCTCCTCCGGCTTGTTCTCTTCCTGCCTGATTTCCCTCTCCCTCCTCCCCTGCCCTCCTTGCCCTTCTTCCTCCCCCCCTCCTTTGTCCTCCCTTCTCCCCTCCCCATTCTCCAAGTTAGGATGGTGTAAAAACTCCACGTTCACCCCACACTGAATAACCCACCTGCCTACCCCTAGGTTTGAAGAACACAGTTTTTACTTTATTATTCCTCATGAGATTCTGGGCGTCTTAACTGCCTTGGGGACAAGGTCAAGGCAAAAATCACTGAGGTGTGGAGTGTCAGTATTAACCCAAGGTTGGGCCTGAAGGGGGGTAAGCTTGGTAATGGGGTCAAAGTGTGGCCTGCCCTCTGCCCGGAGCATTTAAATCTCCAGCCGTTGGCCCTGGAGAATGTCTGAGGGAAACTCTGAGGTTGGGAGGGAGCAAAATCAGGTGAAGTGGGGTGTCTTCCGGAGAAAACCTTGGGTGCTTAGCTGCTGGGGGAACATGGCGGTGAATTCTGCAGCACCCGCTCTGTGCGAACCCGGTGTGGCCAGCTGGGCAGTCTCAAGAACTCAGGGAAGCTTCTAGCACCCAGGACAGGAAACGGGCAAAGCCCCAAACCCCTGACCTGGATCTATGTAAATATCACTTCCTTGGAGAGCACACAGGGCATCCTCCCTGCCGGGGACACACTGGGCTGCAGGCTCTAACAGGCACCGGCTGGGCCTCCCAAGGCTCACCCCCTTGGGAAGGAATAGTTCCCCTCCCCGAAGGGCCACGAAGGGGGAAGGGGCAGCGACAGCAGCCTTGGCCTGACCTGTCCTGCAGGGTCAGTTTAGTCCTGCTAAGTAAGACGCCTGTCCCTAAAGCTAACGTGGGGAATCAGGAGGCGCCACGTCCATAAAGCGCAGACAGACACACACTTCCTTATGAAGTCTGCCTGAGGTCAGGTCTGAGCTGACGGTGAACCGGGCTGGGGCCTGACCTTCCCCGGTGAACCCCCCAACTCAAATCACCCTCGCTTCTATTTTATGGCGATTAATCCCCCAGCCCCCTGCTCCTGAGCCCCTCCAGGCTGCCACATGCACTCAAAGCGCTGAGTGTTGAGGCCCAACCAGGCTTGGGCAGAGAGAGGAGGGCAGCGAAAGGTGCTCTGGATGTTGCTGCTTTTCAAGGACATCTAGGGCTGCCGGGCCTCAGGTGTCCACTCTGCAGCCTCGGTCCCTGAGCTCCCACAGCATCATGCTGGTGCCTCATCTGAGGATGAGCACTGCGATCACAGGAGAAACCTCAGCTGAGCGAGCTTTCGGGAGCGGAGCAGAAGGCGCAGGGTATTGGGGGTACGATTCCATTTGGGGGAAAGTGCAGCTAAAACTTCCGGCCAGAGCAGGACTGCTCCGAGGCAGCAGCTGCTTTCCTGGTGGCCTCCAGGATCCCTGGAGTGGCCTGTGTCTCAGGGCAGCAGTGAGGGGCGCTCCCATGACCTGTCAGACAACATCCCAGGCCTCCGAGAGCTCTCTCTGCCTGGCTAAGTGGAAACCATCTGCTTCTCTGTGTGAAGTCCGTGGTTGTATTTTAATAGCGAACCCCTGAAACAAAAAGCTGAAGGAGAATGTTCGGGAGGAGGTTTGATGTCTTCTGGAGCGCAGTTCGGAGGCAGCGCTTCCTTTGTCCCTTTTCTCTGCTGTTTCAGTGCAGAGCTGGTGCACATGTGGGGGCCACACACAAGTCCGGTTCTCCTGTGGTTCTGACCGCCTTCATCCAATTGCTAATCCAGGGGAGGTTAATCTTGGGACTGTTGATGCCTGTGGAGTCCATAGTAGGTCCCAGGGGTTCTGTGAACCTCCTGAAACTAATTGTACATAAACTTGTGTCTAAGCTTAGGTATTTTTATGAGGAAAAGGTCCATAGTTTACATCAGCTACTTGGATTGGTCTGGTCTCCCCCTAGCCCCCAAAGAGTGAGAAGAAGAATCAAAGATTCCTTAAGTTTATGGGAACTTAGGGCGGGGTGTCAGTAAATGCCTACATCTAAACAAATCATGAAAGAGCAAAAGAGGGGCATGTTTTATAGCGATATGGAGATAATACCAAAAGAATTAACTGAAGAGTAGTCAAAGTGGGTGCCGTAAGGAGCAGGAAAATGACTAGGGGTGTCAGGGGACCGATTTAAAAAAAAAGCCTTGTTAGAACCACCTGACTCTATAAACCATGTACAAGTGTATTTTGATAAGATTACCAATTAATATTGAGAATTAAAATAATTAAAAGCACTGAAGCACAGAAATGAAACAGAACAACAACAAAAATATGAGGTTAAACCAGCTTTAAAAATAAAAGCAAAGTCCTCTTTTAGCTTTTAAAATCCACCATTGGCCTGAGTAGGAGATGCCTAGTTGTCATAAGTGACCAGTTAAATTTTATTCAAATCAGTTCCCGAGAGAGAAAGGGGATGGAGAGCCTTCCTCTTCCCGCTGTCCCCGGTGGGCCGAGAGCACGAGACACTGGGAGAAGCTAGGAGAGAGGGACTTAGGAGCTGGACAGTCCCCGCATTGGGATGCGGCCCGGAGACACCCTGAGTCTTCATTCAGGGTCTCGATCTCCTTCTGGAGGTAAGGAGGGAGGTGTCAGGCAGGGTCTGCAACAGCTTTTCAAACAATGCCTTTTGATGTAGGAATGAAGGACTTTTACGTGTGCAGGGTGGGGAGTGGGAAGTGGCGGGTGACTTCCGTTATATTCCTGGCAGAATATTTCCTACACGTTCCTCCCACCCCTGGAATCTAACTCGTGCGAGGGCGGCAGCTTCCCCAAAGAAACACTTTCCTTTGGAGAGTAGTGTTTTCCTCTTTATGTTCCGATGTGAACTATTCTCCAGGATGTGTTGTTAAGTAGGGGAAAAGCAAGATGCAAAATAGTGTTTCCAACATGCCAGCCTTTGTGTGAAAAAAGGGAGGAGCCCTGGCCAGTGTGCTCAGTGGTTAGAGTGCCAGCCTGTGCACTGAAGGGTCGTGGGTTGGATTCTGGGTCAAGAGCATGTACCTGGGTTGCGGGTTCAATCCCCTGCCCCAGTTAGGGTGCATGTGGGAGACAACCAATCGACGTGTCTCTCATATTGATGTCTCTCTCTCCGCCCCCCCCTCTCTCCCTCCCTCCCTCCCTTTCTCCCTTCCTTCCCCCTCCCTCCTTCTTTGCCTCCCTTCTACTGTCTTTAACAATCAATGGGAAAAATATCCTCAGGTGAGGATTAACAAAAAAAGAGGGGTGGTGGTGAAAAGAATACAATACATAAGTGTGTGCAGTCATACCATAAAAGATTCCATCAACTGATGAATTGGCCATCTCCAGTGGAAACAGAGAGATCTGGCAGGAGAAAGAGCTTTTACTGTAGACCTTTCGGCAGCTTTTGGGTTTTGAGCCTTGTGAATTTTTTACCCTCTCAGCTAATTAAATTTGGCATCTCGAGGATGTCTGGGGAGGCTTTTACTGAAGAAGTTTTGGGCATCCACCCCCTTTTCCGTCTCACCCATTTCAAAATGAAATCTGTGTGTTTTTTTCCAACTTGTTCAAGCATAATTGTACTTAACTTGCTTTGTTTTGTTCTTTGCAGGGTTCGACTGGACCTATATTGGTAAGTGGAGATCTTAAATATTTTTTTAGGAGATGGCTGTGTTTAATGAGAAAGCCAGAAATGTCACGATCTCTGGAGATATTTTTTGGGGGTAGAGAGAGCAGTTCTGATATTATTAAATAGGCACAAAGGCCTCTCTGAGGAATCACTCCACAGGGGTTGCATGCTACACTTTCTCCTAGCGGACGAGCCTGCTCTGTGTACTTGAACTTTGAGTCAGTGTTAAGGCTTCCTGCACGGATTTCTACCAGACCTCCCAGGTGAAGATACCCAGGGTACTTCCACACTGCAAGGGCCCTGGGCAGGAGAGAGCCTTTCTCTTCTGTAGGACATTTACCCTACAATAAACAAAGAATAAAGGGCTCCTTTCTGAATGTTTGGCTCAGGCCCCAAGACTTAAGCCAGCCAGCGGTTCTCAACCTTCTGGCCCTTTAAATACAGTTCCTCATGTTGTGACCCAACCATAAGATTATTTTCGTTGCTACTTCATAACTGTAATGTTGCTACTATTATGAATTGTAATGTAAATATCTGATATGCAGGATGGTCTTAGGTGACCCCTGTGAAAGGGTTGTTCGACCGCCAAAGGGGTCGCCACCCACAGGTTGAGAACCGCTGATTAAACTGTCAGTAGGTCTAGAATTAACTACTTCTTGCCCTGTTTGTAAACAAGCAATAGACGAAATGGAGATGGAACATCCTTAGTGAAAAGAGATGCTTGTCTTAAACGGGGAGAGAGGGACATCAGCCGTGCAATGGGGTTCCTGTGGGACTGGGTCAAGAACGACATTGGCCACTGCTGGCAGGCTTGCAAGATAAGCGCCTTGAAATCAGCATAGCTGGTGTGTTGCACTGAATGGGAAACGTGGTCATCAGCGGGAGTGGGAACAGGAGGCCGAGTACTTGGGTCCCCTGGCGAGTGCAGAATGCTAATACAGTCCCCCCTTATCTGCAGTTTCACTTTCTGTGGTTTCAGTTACCCAAGGTCAACCACAGTCTGAAAATATTAAATGGAAAATTCCAGAAATAAGCAATTCATTGGTTTTACATTATGCACCGTTCTGAATAGAGTGATGAAATCGCGAGCCGTCCCACTCCGTCTTGCCCAAGACGTGAATCATCGCTTTTGTTCTGCACATCCACGCTGCCTAGCTCCCCGCCTGTTAGTCACTTAGTAGCTCTCTTGGTTCTGGGGGTGGCGAGGGGAAGGCCACACACACATAGCCTTTAATATGGTATATTATACTTGTTCCATTTTGTTATTTTTGTTGTTAATTTCTTACTGTGCCTAATTTATAAATTAAACTGTATCATAGGTATGTATGTACTGATAAAAACATAGTATATATATAGGGTTCGATATTATGTATAGTTTCAGGCATCTACTGGGGGTCTTGGAATGTATCCCCATGGATAAGGGAGAACTACTATTATGTCCTGTTTAGGACAGAGTCACAAGGGATTTGCAACATAGCTTGTTATGGTAAGTGGGAGGGTGGAGCTGGCCTCGTTGACAAGCAGGGAAGTTGATTACTACAGTGGACAAAAAATCCAGAGAAAGACCTGGCTTAAATTTGTAAAAGCCTTTGTTAGCCCAGGAGGCATAGAAAAGTCATCAAACTAATTGATCAGCTACCTACAGGCCAAGGTTTCCGTGGCTCTAGCATTGATGGCTCCGGCATTATTAACATCCCTTAGGTAGTTATTATGTGCAAAGCACCGTTGCTAAGTGGGTGGGTAACTAGAAGGGTAGGCTGTGATCTGTAGCTGGGAATTATTTAAGGCTCACAATTCATAGCAGAATATAAAAGGTAATAATAAGAGATAATAAATGGTTCAGCGCTCTGATGGTTCAGAGAAGGATGAGAATGCTAGGGCTGCATGGTCAAGGAAAGCTTCCTGGAGGAGGAGGTCTTTCACCTGGGCCTTGGGGGATTGGAGGATTCAGTGTGACAGGGCAGAAGTGCTGTTGGCCAAGATGACGATGGCATCACATGAGTGGAGGCAAGAAAGAACAAAGTGGTATTTGAGGGAAATCATGTAGAGAGGGAGTTACAAGGGAGTGATGGGTTCTGAGGTCAAAAAGGTAGGTTGAGACAAACAGGGGAGACATGGAAGGTCAGGGTAGGCCTTTCTGACTTTGTCCCATAGATGGAGGGGCAGGGCAGGGAGTGATCTGCATTATAGGGAGAGTAACATGGTGGTGGGGGGTGAGAGGAAAGGATAAACAGGAAGCAAGAAGGAGTTTGGCCTTTGGAGAAGACATCCCACCCTGTGTCTTAACATCCAGGTTATGGTGATGGCAGTAAGAGAAAGAAAGAGCAGAGCAAGAGGCCCCACAGAGGAAGAATAGACAGGTCAGGGCCTCAGGGCCTCCGGGCTCCACGGGCAAGTTCAATGTGTGGGACGTGACGAGAGCAGTGCAGGCATGCAAAGAAGGCGGGACTCGGGTCCCGGGCCTTATTCCATATGATCTGTAGTAAGCCACAGGAGTCCTCTGGGTCTCGCTCTCTCCCCATCTGTAACCTGGGGAAGGTGCTGCTCTCTAGACCATTGTCCCTCCAACTATGGCTCGGGGTCCCCCACATCAGAGCCGCCTGGAATGCTTTCCTAGTATGCAGATTGCTGAGACTTAGCCTGGACCCGGGGAAGGGAGGAACCTCAAAAGCTTGTCTATTTCATGCACTTCCCAAGTGACTTTGCACACACTCTATAAGAGAACCACTGACCAGATGGGGTAGCTTGCCCCACCTCTTGTACTAGCCTCCCAGGTATAGTGGAAACACAATTCCAATCTCTCCAGGGCTCCCTGCCCTTCCCCCCTTGCCCAGGGCAGAGTGAGATAGTTCCAGAGAACAGAGAGTTGAGAAGGTGTGGGAGGAAAATCTTTCTGCTCCTTAGTCATGGCACGGTGTTCCCCGAAGGAGGGCTTCTCTGTCCAGCCACGTCAACTAGTTCAGAAGCATTTTTTTCTGACCACTAGCTCTGGCCAGCCCTCTGTCCCTCTGTTCTGCACAATTAAAGCAGCTATTTGCTGAGGAAGCAGAGGGTAGAGTCTAATGATGCATGCCATGAAACGGGGGAGGGGGATGAGCGTAAAGGCAAATCTGGCTTTTCATTAGTGAAATGAGCTCGTGATATGGAGTTGGCTCTCAGTGGGGGCCAGTGAAGGAAGACGGGATGGAGGACAACTGAGGAGGCAAACGGGTCCCGGCTGGCAGCTGGCACCTGGGCTCAGAGCTGCCCAGGTAAACAGAGGACCTGGCATAGGTGCTGGGAAGAACGGTTTCCATGCAGAAGGGCTGCTCTGAATGGGGCAGTTCCAACCAAACACCACGTGGCTTGCCCAGGGCGCAGACTCAGCTATTTTGCACGTAGAAGCTGCTGAATCATCCTGATCAGGGACCTCCCACTGCCTGGGACACGTGGCAGGACTTCTAGAAACACGTGGAAAAAGAACTCTACCCCCATCCCTCTCCACATTGAGTCACCAGGCTGACCTCTCAGAGGCCTCCCTGGACACAGGAGGGCCATCTGGTAGCCAAGACGGGGCCAATCGTCTCCTGTGCACTCTGCCCGGGCGGCTGAAGCAGCCGCTGGACATGTGCTGGGTTGAGAATTGCTGGGTGGGCCCCTCCCCAGTGGAAATCAGTCCCAGGTCAGCCCAGCTGAGCCCCGGCAGCTTCGCCAACTCCGACCTGGAGGGCAGCTGCAAGTCAGGCTGTCATGTGAGCTGAGGATGACTCCGGCCGCTGAAGCGAGTCCGTGCTGGTAAAGTCAGGAGAGCGGGTGCCCTCGGGGGCTGGGGGTGATGGAAGGAGGCGCCAGGAGAGGAGCCGCTCATGTTCAGTCGGTGAAAATTCGTCATGCTGTTCGCTATGATACAGGCACTTTTCTGTGTGTATATTGTAGCCAAGGAAAGAGTTAAACAATTCCAGCTGGCGGGGAGAGTCATCCTCCCCCGATAGTGTTTTTAGCCCTCCCCAAGAAAACCCCAAAATTCCTCAGTGTGTTCAAAACAGCAGAGCAACCAAAAAGAATGACTCTGTTGGAACGAACAACCCAATAACACGTCATGTGAGCAGAGAATGGGCACTGCGCTCCGTCCCGGGTAACCAGGCATTGCTCTGGTGCTCCTCAGGTCGGGCTAGTTCAGCAGTCAGCCACCACCACAGTCTGCTAGAGATTTTGGAGAAATAAGACCCTTAACCCTTCAAAGGAGATGGGATGAAAAGGGAACATGGAAGCCAAGTCCACCTCCTGGAGGTTGAGTCCCACCTTCCCCTGGTCAGGGCCCTCGAGGCAACCAGTGGCCCAGGACTCCTGCTGCGGGAGCTCTGGGATGATGTGGTTGGGCCTGGGGGTGCGGGCGGCAGGCTGCAGCCACTCCCAGGCTCCTGCCCATCTTCTCTGCAGTGCCCGGGCAGCCCTCAGCTCTGGTAGCACCTGCGTGACCCGAGAATGCCACAGCATTCCTCCTGTGCTCTCCTTCTCCCAGACTGTAGATGCTCTGTCTTAGAGAATTGCCTTTGGGAACCGGGAAGGGGTCTTCCATGGGGCAAACACTGCTTCTCCGGGCTTCCGCCTTCCGCCTCCACCCACCTTCTGGCCTGAATCTGCTGGAATATGAAATTGTTATCCATGACCTTTCCCTGGGACTTGGGACATCCTCCGGAGCCCTGCCCAAACTCTGAGAACCGACAGGGGACACACGGAAGGAGGCTAGGAGGAAAACCCTTTACCTTCTATTCGTTAGTGGTGATCAAGGTGCCGTGTGGCCTCACAGTCAAAGGCAGTATGAAGAGCAGACTAAGTTAGACCTCACGGGAGAACGCAGAGGGCAGTCAGGGAGCGCGTGCAATTACAAGGCTGGTTGAAGGAAGGAGAGCACTTGTTTTCCCCAAAGGTAGGGGCGTTAGCCAACTAAAACACCAGCGACTTCTCTCCTGAGGATGACTGAGGAGAGCAAGCGCAAGGCACTCCTGGAGAGAGAGAGCAAGAAAGGCCAGAACATGTTTTTCATACCAGGAAATCCTTACCCCTGTATCTTGGGGACGTCCCTTGAGGCTGGCGATCCAACAAACCTCCATTTATTAACTCTGAGCTACAGTTCCAGTTACTTCTAACTGACGCTGAGACAGCCTGGGCCTGATGAGCTGTGGTCTGATTCACCCCCTGGTAATTGTTTCTCATCTGTCCCGAGTTGCAGCATTGAGGTTCGTGTGTTCTGGAGGACCTTGGCCTGTGGCTGCCCACAGGCCTGCATTTAGCTGGCCTTCCCAGCTGGGTAGGCAGATAGGAAAGCTAGCATTATTCCTCAAGGCAGGTGCAGTGTCAGGAGGGGCAGCACGAGGCAGAAGACCAGGACGGAGACTCGAGTGTACAGAGCCACACCCAGGCAGACTTCCATTTGGAAATATCTGCCGACTCACTCTCTGGCGGACTGACCTTAGGAAAGTAAGGACCTCTCCGAGAGCAATAGCACCTACCTCAATGGTTCTCAAAGTGTGGTCCCCGGACCAGCAACATCAGCATTGTCTGGGCCCTCAGATGCCCTTCCTGAACACTGCACATCAGAAGTGAAACACATGGGAAGAGGCTGGGAGGAAATAGCCAAAGCCTATATCTTCTGTGTGACTTTGTTAGAAATATACTCTCTCGGCCCATCCCAGATCTACCTGGGACTCAAAAACTCTAGGTCAGGGCCCAGCAATCTCTCTCTCTTTTCTTAAAATCTTCACCCAAGGATATGTTGACTGATTGTTTAGAGAGAGAGGAAGGGAGAGAGAGAAAAGCATCGATGTGAGAGAGAAACATCTGTCGGTTTCCTCCCATGCGTGCCCCGACCGGGGATTGAAGCCACAACCTTTATGGTGCACGGGACGATGCTGCAAACAACTGAGCCACCCGGCCACGGCCCAGCAGCCTCGTTTAACAAGGCCACCAGGTGATCCTGATGCTCAGTCAAGTTTGAGTACCAGTTGCTTCATAGAGGTGTGGTGAGGATTAAATAAGAATACAGCAGGATTAGATAAGATACACATTGAATAAGATGCCTTAGAACCAACTTGTTTCCATCAATAAGCCGATGGTAGAATTGGTTTCATTATACATCATTTTGCTTAAAGTCCCAGAACCTCTGGGGGAACATTAAGTGAGGACTTACTGTACATGGAGAGAGGCTGATGTGCCTGGCGCACTACACAATCAGCAACACTGATCATCATTTTCTTTCCTTCACCTCCCAGTTATGGTAGAATTTTATCTGCTAATAATTGAGAAATGCTTGTAAACTCTGCAATAGCCAACGAACGTGAGTTTTGTTAGAAAGGATCCGCTTCTCTCTGCCTTTCGAATTGCCTGAGTTTTTAACAGCCAGGAGGCATCCACTCATAGTCTGAACAAAGGGCATACCTTTGTGAGAAAGAAAGGGGCTGAACAAAACACGAGGGCTCTCAGCCTCACAAGGACATCGGAGGCCAGAATGTTCTTTCTAGGCTCGTCCTTCCTTCCGACCAGGGTGGAGTCGGAGCTACTCTCCCTGATGCTTTCCTGGCCTCTAGGGACTGGATATCTGGCTCCATAGCCGTGGGCACCTCCACGTGGAGCTCAAGTCAGGGAGGGGAGGCCAATTTCGGCTTCCCCACCGAGCCCAGGGCCACTGGGCCCCACTCCCACCTGAGGCTTGGGGCTAAGCCTTGACTTAGGGCTCAGGTGTGGATGCCTGGACCGGGGAAGAAACCTGGGGCTCCATAAGCCCAGCCCGATGCAGGGCCCCTCACCTCCCTGAGCAGAGTGGAG
Organism: Myotis brandtii; assembly: GCF_000412655.1. Taxonomy (NCBI): domain Eukaryota; kingdom Metazoa; phylum Chordata; class Mammalia; order Chiroptera; family Vespertilionidae; genus Myotis; species Myotis brandtii. The sequence continues at coordinate 2,212,381 of NW_005355159.1, forward strand.
CCTTGGACTGCAGGTGAGAGCTGGCTTTGGGGCTGGGACCGGCCCTGCCAGGTCTCTGGCTGTGCTCAAACTTGCCCTTTCTGCTTCCTGCTAGTCGGGAGCCAGGCATTCAGGGGAGGGCAGGTCACAGCTCCCCTGGAGCCGGTTAATGCCCTTGGCAGCAAGAGGGAGAGGAGCCCGTGCAGTTCACCAGCTCAAAGGGAAGGTTTAAAGCTAAGAGGCTGAATTCAAAGCAGGCTGATGAAGGCAGCTCCAGGCAGATATGTACTAAAAAGTCTGGCTTCCAGGAGGGAGAGAATGGATCAGGGGCTGTTTTGGTCTCCGTGGAGGGAGCAGGGGCCCTCTTTCCTGGCGTGTTACTGTCTTCCCTGCAGTGGCAGCCACGGGGGTGAAGGCGGCGGGCACCACCGTGGAGCCCAGGAGCACGGCCAGGCTCTTCCGGGCCACACCATGTGCTGCGGGCGAAGACCGTGTTTCATCAATTCTCAGATACACACTTTCCCTGCGTTTCAGCTTCTCTGAAACTGGGTTGTATCCTCAATGGCATCTAGAAGCCAGGAAATAGGGTAGTTGTCTCACACTCACTCACACTCACACTCACACTCACCTGTTAGATGCTCAGAACACAAAGAAAGGAGCCGAAATGATTAATTTTAAGAATTAAATCGTGAAGACAGTGGTGGCAAAAAAGTGTAAAAATAATGGCTAGTCTGCATACTGCTCAATATAGCATATAGGAATGATGGGGAGTATTAGATTTTTAACTACAACTTTTTCCAATTTTCAATCACTTCATAGTTCACATATACTTTTTTGATGGTGTTCGACCAGTATCACAAGTATTTATAAACAAAGTAATTTAGGTGCCATTTAAAAAAATTTTTCTAAAGAGTTTCTTTAAGGACAAGCTTTCCGGTGACCAGACAAGCATTTGATTTATGCCAACCAGGAAGGAACAAATACTAGTTGCCGCCTCCTTCTGTCTAAAAAGGTTGACTCAGAACTGGTGTAAACTCTACCTTTTTTTTTTAATCCTCATCTGAGGATATTTTCCCATTGATCTTTAGAGAGCGTGGAAGAGAGAGGGAAAGACAGAAAGAAATACCAATGTGAGAGAAACACATCAATGGGTTGCCTCCTGCATGCGCCCTGACCAGGGCCCAGGCCGGGGAGGAGCCTGCAACCGAGGTATGTGCCCTTAACTGGAATCAAACCCAGGACCCTTCAGTCCGCAGGCAGACGCTCTATCCACTAAGCCAAACTGGCTAGGGCAGACCTGGTGTAACTCTAAATGGTTCGTTCAGTTCATCTTAACTCTTTAAATGATATTTCAATCATTGACTTGTGGCGAGATCAGCTGTGACTTCTGGGTGAACAGGCCGAGACCCACCCGGATTCTGTAAGGATGCTGGCAGGTTTAGGGCAAGTGGTTCATGCTGCCCCACCTCCTAGGACACGTAGCTCAGCAAAGGCCCCTCAGCTACGACGAGAGAGAGCTTTACTTACAGCAGGGAACAGTGACATAGGCCAATGGCGCCTGCTACCTTCGGAAGGTGGTCCCTCCTCTGCACCCAGTCCCCTGAGAATTGCATGAGAGGTACAGAAAGGAGAAGAGGTGACTCTGAAGGTTGTGGAACAAAGAGGTTTTGTGGCAGGTCTGCGGCAGCCATGCAAAGAACTGTTGTCCCTTTTGGCTTTGGCCACCAGGAAGCTCAGGAGCCCAGAGGCAAATTGGTGGCTCCAACTTGAGTAACTGTCTATTCTCCTAGGACTTGCACATCTAAAGGTTCTCCTTCTAGTGCCCTTCTAGTCTACAGGTATTTTTCCTGATCCTGAGCCAAAATGTTCTGACAAACAGATTTCAGGAATTTTTTTTCCAGAAGTGGCACCCTACATTTTGATCCCTCTTTTATTCTGCCAACCCCTTCATGGATACCATTGTTGAAAAGATGTGTATTAACAAATTCATGTCTGAATGAAATAATCCCAAGATAACTGGTTCACATTCCTTCCACAATTATTTCTTGAGTAAATACTAAGTGCCAAGTGTTGGACAGATCCTAAGCAGCGGTTCTCAACCTGTGGGTCGCGAACAATGAAAATACATCCTGTATATCAGATATTTACATTAAGATTCATAGCAGTCGCAACATTACAGTTATGAAGTTGCAACGAAAATAATTTTATGGTTGGGGGTCACTACAACATGAGGAACTGTATTAAAGGGTCGCGGCATTAGGAAGGTTGAGAACCACCTTAGACTAAGGAATGATGAATAAGGTACGGTCCCTCTCATTATGAGCCTGAGAATCTGGTCAGAGAAAATACATCAGACAGGCCTTATGCTACAGAGAGATGAAGCACGGAAGAGAGAGACCTCACCTAGTGCTTTTGGGAAAGAACTGAAGAGGCTTCCTGGCGGAGGTGATGTCCAAGCTGGAGGACACATAAGCGCAGGCAAGGCGAAGGGGAAGAGATGAAAGGGCACTTGGGCAAAGGGACACACTGTGCGAAGATCACCGAGGCTGACACATTCGGGGACTGCCAGGGACCTCCCTGAGGAGGGCAGGGGCTGGGGAGATGGGCCAGGGGCAGAGTGTGAGGAGCTCAGGAAGCTGGGGAGTTGGGACCTCACGCTGGAGGCAGCAGGGGGAGGGCGGGAGCGTCCCAAGTAGGAAACTGAGGTGATCAGATAAGCATTTTAGGGGGGTCATCCTGGCGGCAGGGTGGAGAGGGATGAGTGTGCGACACCGGAGGAAGGGAGCCCAGAGGGATGTGGGAGAAGGGGACAGGGATCTGAACAAAGGGAGGGGCGATGGGGGTCAGACCTGTTGGTACAATTCAACCTAACGTTGTAATTGGCCAGTCAGCCTGGTTGGGGATGAGTGTCTGGCTCTGTTGGGCTTCACGCGAAGTATTCCGAAGTGTCAATAAGACCGACATCATTGCCTAGTGGGACCTACGGGGCGGCGGGTGGGGGGCGCGCAGTGCTGATGTGGACAAGCCCCACCCCCAATTACCAATGAGGCAATCGGCCCAAAGAGAGCACCAAGAACCCAGCAGGGACCAGAACTGTCTCCTGACCCCCGTCTCATGTTCTTCCCTGGTCATTTGGCGAATGCTTATTTTATGCTGGTCACTGTGTGCCCTACACCCACACCACCAGGCTGTCTAACAGCCACTGAGGAAATGCAGCAATGTCTTCAAATCCTCACCTGAAGATGTATTTTTATTGATGAGAGAGAGAGAGAGAGAGAGAGAGAGAGAGAGGAGAGAAATATTGATTGGTTGCCTCCAGTATGCGCTCCAATCAGGGATCGAACCCACAGCCTAGGTATATGCCCTGACCAGGAATCAAACCCCAAACCTTTTGGTGTTCGGGACCAAACAGAGCCACCAGGCCAGAGCTGCAATGATTTTTTTTTAAAAAGAAAATAATATAGATTTGCCAGAAACAAATTATGCCAAAACTTGCTTTTCTTCCCCACATGAGGATAAGAGGCTTAGTGGTTAAAGAAAACACAATGGACTTAATACCTCTTGACATAATATTTGATATGGTGCCTTGTGACACATCCGTGAGAAATGTGGATCAAAGACCAGTGTGGTTGCTAGGAAAATAAAGTAAAAATAGAATCCACTCTTCATTACTGTCATAGCACAGCTGGGAGAGAGGTCGGCATTCCTGTGGGGACGATCCTTTCAGATTCTCAGGAAGAGGACGGGCAGCTGAGGGGTGTGGTGATTCAGGGTGGAAGGATTAGTGTTAGACGGGAGCATAGGGAGCAGGGGACACGTACGTGAGGAAGCATGCCAGAAAAGCGGATCAGAGTGAGTGGGCTGGGCTGCAGGGCAGGAGGGAGCATGTAGTGAGCAAATAGCACGTACGCACAGCACACGGCAAGACAGAGCCCGGCTGCAGGGCTGCAGAGGGAGACACTTCTTGCGCGGGTGAGGGAAGAATGGCTCTTCCTCTAGTGCTGGCTCTGGGAGTCAGAGAAAGCACCGGGGAGAAGGTGGCACTTGATCCGGGATGGGAGGATTTCAGAGGGAAAGCCAGTCTGAAACAAAACGCCACGGCACCATGCATTTCTCATTAGAAGTAAAAGACACAGGGAACCTGTGAGGGGGACGGGGAACTTGCTCTAAAACAGCGATGGCGAACCTTTTGAGCTCGGCGTGTCAGCATTTTGAAAAACCCTAACTTAACTCTGGTGCTGTGTCACATATAGAAATGTTTTGATATTTGCAACCATAGTAAAACAAAGACTTATATTTTTGATATTTATTTTATATATTTAAATGCCATTTAACAAAGAAAAATCAACCAAAAAAAATGAGTTCACGTGTCACCTCTGACACAAGTGTCATAGGTTCGCCATCACTGGGCTAAAAGGTCAGAGCAAGTTCTCTCTAAAAGGAAGAGTTGACACTAGTCAGTCCAGAAAGGCCTGGCACTGGCGTGTCTTGGAAGTCTGTCACATCTGGACACTGACCTCCTGCTACCGACTTACTCCTCACGCCGGCCCTGGAGGCGGCGCTGCCACTTTCATTGTGTAAGTGAAGCTCGGGGAACCTCAGAGCTGTGCTCAAGGTCACACAGCTAGTGGGTGGCAGTGCTGTGAGGGGCAGCTTGGTGAGATGGCTGCAAAGCCCTCTTACACTGCCTTTCATGACCTTCCCACTGCACTTCCCGACCTTCTCACTGCCCTTCATGCCTCTCTGGCAAGGGGACGGCCTGCATGAAGGTCTACAGGTGTGAGAAGAACCATCAAAAAGCAAGGGACAACTGAGGGAGTATTTTGGTTGGAATGCAGATTGAATTAATTACTACATGTTAAGAATATAGAATGGGGGTGGGCAAACTATGGCCCATGGGCAAAATCCAGTCTACCACCTGTTTTTATAAATAAAGTTTTCTTTAAACACAGCTGTGCTCATCTGTTCGCATATTCTCTGTGGCAGCTTTTGCATTACAACAGCAGAGCTGGGTGGTAGCCACAGAGTGCACAGCCCCCCAAAACCTAAAATCTCTACTGGCTGGCCTTTTGCAGAAAACGCTAGCTCACCTCTGGATGCATGGCACAGAGTAAGTGCTCATTAAATGGTAAGTTAGAAAAGCCTGACAACTCATCAGGCCTTGGATTGAGGCCCTGGAATGACAGAAGGCGATTACAGCCTAAAAGAAAAAGCCAAAACAGATAGCTGTGTCATCAGTACTCCCCGAGGGCAATACCATCCCTATCCCCAGGGGTCCTCTGCCATCATGCTGTAGGCTCCAGCCTTACTCTCCTGGCCTGGAATCCTTCTGCCTGTGTTTCTTCTCTGAGGCCAGGCCTCTTACCTGCCCCAGGATGACTGACAGAGAGGACACAGTTCCTTTTAAAAGAACCTCCTCCCCAACATGTGATCTGGTCCTGCCTTCCATGTGGTCCAGAGTCACAGTAATCTAGAGCAGGGCTTCTCAGCCTAGGTATGCACTGTTGACACTTTGGGCAGGATAATTCTTTGTTGTGAGGGACTATCCTGGGCACAGTAGGATGTCTAGCAGCATCCCTAGCCACTTACCCCTCAGATGCGAGTAGCAAAACATGTCTCCAGACAGTGCCAAACGTCCAAGGGACAAAATCACTCCATGTGAGAACCACCGGCTTACTCTGAAACATCGCGGGGGCAACAACATTCCAGTCCAGGACAATGACATCCATATTCAGAAAGACAACGTTCCTTGTAAGGGCACAGACCTGTTAAAGATGCCCCCAGTTGGTACCACTGGGCGGCTCAACCAAACGCTGAGCATCTCAGCCTGCAGCACCAGCATTTGGTCGCTACAGCTGGCCCTATGCTTTTGCAGAAACCCTGGGTAGTTACCGCCTCATGTCTGCGTAACCGAGGAGGCTTATCCAAGTGCTCCTTCCTGCAACATGGGTAGCACCTCCCCAAGGACAATTTCTGGTCCCTCCCCCAGGATGTAGGAAATGCTTAAGAACCCCAGCCTGACCTGCCCCTGACTCCAGGCCAGTTTCCCAGTTGCCTCAGTTTTTACATCCATCTCAAGTGACAGGAAGAAACTGCGGGAGAGCCTTAAAATACCAGTTTACTCACTGGTTCACTTATTCTGCGACCGGTCCTTAATGATGCCCTTTGTGGGCTGGCCGGTGGGGATCCACAAGACAACATGGCGCTTGCCTTCAGTGGGTTGATGGCTGAGGGGCTAGCAGGTGTATGAACGAGAAATCACAACGGAGCAAATTAAGTGCTATGCTAATGCACACTGGTTCTATGGACTCGGGGGACAAACAGTCTCAATTTGGGGGCAAAGGTAGCTATCAGAGCAGGGAGAGTGTGTGTGTTCCTGTGTGTGCGTTATAGGGATGGGACGGCACTCCACTGCAGGCAACAGACATCCAAAAAGCTGGCAAGAGAGAGCGTGGGGCACAGTTAGAGAATCAGGGCGGCAGCTGCCAGGTGTTTGAGGCGTGCGTTGGCAGACAGTTCTCCCCGGGTGTCCTGTTTCATCCCGTGTGAGCAGAGGCACTGGCGGCTTCTGTTACAGACTATCTTTTCACGGATGTTTATGTAGCAAATTGTCTTATAAGATAGAGAAGAGTGTGTCTCCTGCCAGGGCAGAGAGCAGATTTGTTTCCTATCCAGTTAAGTAAAGATAATGTCTCCCTTGGGAGCGAAGGTGGGGGCAGGCTTGCTAATTGCCCCCTTTAAAAGATTAGGGTTTCCGCCCTGGCTGGTTTGGCTCACTGGATAGAGCGTCTGCCTGCGGACTGGGGGGTCCCAGGTTCGATTCCGGTCAAGGGCATGTGCCTTGGTTGCGGGCGTGTCCCCAGTAGGGGGTGTGCAGGAGGCAGCTGGTCGGTGTTTCTCTGTCATGGATGTTTCTAGCTCTCTGTCCCTTTCCCTTCCTCTCTGTAAAAAAATCAATAATAATAAAAAAAAAAGATTAGGGTTTCCTAAACGCGGAGTTCCCTGGCCGGCTGGCCATATGCTGAGCAGTTAGCATGAGCAGGTGTCATCTGGCCATCATTGCATCACTCTGTGAAATCGGGGCTTGGGGAACAGGCAGAGATGACACTCTATCACTGTTGTGAGTACAGCAGGTCCTCGAATAACTTCATTTTGTTCAAAGTTGTTTTGTTATCACATTGAAGTGCTGCAAGAACGTAACTCTTGTTTATAGCAATTAGCCCATGGTAAAATTGTGGTCTGGCCCTGCCTTCCATGTGGTCCAGACGATGCTGTCACAATAATCTAGATCAGGGCTTCTCAGCCTAGCTATGCACTGTTGACATTTTGGGCAGGATAGTTCTTTGTTGGGAGGGACTATCCTGGGCACTGTAGGATGTCTAGCAGCATCCCTAGCCCTAGATTTTGTTCTATGTTGTTTTGCTTTAAGTTGCAGAACCTGTCAATGACATTGAGAATTTACCATATTAAACTGGACTTTGTCTCTGACTCAGGGGTCTTGTGTCTTTGCCAGCATCCATGAAACTGGCAGGCTAACTTGTTAGTCTGGGTAAGGTCTTAGACCCTCCCCCCACCACACTCCCCCACCCAGTGTTTGACAGGTGGAGAGGAGGTGGAATCATGAGGGTCTTGGGTGCTGAACTACAGGCCTTGGGATTAATCCTGAAGAACTTTCAGTACTGAAATGTCCTGATTTGGTGTGCAGGTGTGGAGAGCAGAGGGCTGTGAGGTAAGTCTGGAGAAACAAGACTACTGAGGGGTCTAGACATGGAGCTGTGGGTCTGAACAAGGGCTGTGCTGGGGCAGACAGATGAAGGCCAAGTTGTGTTTTTTTAAAAAGTCTAAATGGTCCTTGATAGCATCTTTTTTTTCTGAACCAGGAGTCAATCCAGATAGCCTTTTGCATTTATTTGGGTATCTCTTTAGATCTCCAATGCCCTTGACATTTCTGAAGCATATAGACCAGATATCTTATAGAATGTCCCTCAGCTTGGGTTCCTCGGAAGGTCTCTCATGAGATTCATGTTGTAGGTTTTGGCATGAATCCCACAGAAATAATGTGTCCTTCACCATGCATTTCCTCAAGAAGCACTTGGTGTCACTTGTCCCATTATTGGTGATGATTTTGATGTCTGTCTTTCTCCATTTTAATGTCACCATTTCCTGCTTTATAAAGAATAGGTAATCTGTGGGCAGATCCTTTGATACTGGGTGTAAAAATTTGAACATTGATTGTTTATCAGAGTACTGTATTAGTTGTTCAATTTCCTGATTTTGATAAATATTGTGATTATGTAAGAAAATGTCCTTGTTCTCAGGAGATAGACACTCAGTATTTAAGTATGACAGGGCATGATGTCTGTGACTTTCTCTCAGCTGGTTCAGAAGCAATGACAATAATAGCACATATATGTATGTATATAGAGAGGGTAAGAGAGCAGGTGTGACAAAATGTTAACAACTAGTGATTCTAGGTGAAGAGTAATGAGACTTCACTGTGCTATTCTTCTAAATGTTCTGTATGTTTAAAATGTTTTTAAATGAAAAGTGTTTTGAAAAGATCCTATAAGAGTAAAACTGTCATGTCTCTGTGCCTGGAAGGGGGGGCCCAAGGAGAGGAAAGGAGGACTTGATTGCGATTCCAGGCTTTGGGTGTGGTGGGGGGTACCATCAGCTGAATGTCCGAGGAGGTAGAGGAGATTGTGGAGGGAGGAAGGTGAGAGAGGAAAAGATGGTGAGTTTGGTTATTTTATTTTTTAAAATATATTTTTATTGATTTTAGAGAGGAAGGGAGAAGGAGAGAGCGATAAAACATCAATGATGGGAGTCATTGATCAGCTGCCTCCTGCATGCCCCACACTGGAGATTGAGCCCCCAAACCCAAGCATATGCCCTGACAGGGAATTGAATCTTGACCTCCTGGTTCATAGGTTGGCGCCCAACCACGGAGCCACACCAGCCAAGCAAGTTTGGTTATTTTTAAAAATTATTTGTCTGTCTGCCATCCGCTTCAGCATGTCTGATTTCAGGAACCCCCAGAGCATCCAACGGGGGCCTCCAGTAGGCATCTAGCTGGTCTAGAGCTCAGGGAAACCTGGGCAGGCCGGGGAAGGGATTATCCCAGGGGAGTGCATGTGGGAGGAGAAGAGCCAAGGACAAAACCTCGGGGACAGCTGGCACGAGGGGGCAAGGAGCTACAGAGAGCTCAGAAGGGGCAGAAGAAATGATAGAACAACTCAGACAAAGCCATGTCGCCAGAAACTGGGAAAGCTTTCAGAAGTGAGGTGGGGAGTGGGGTGGAGAAGGTACTATGGCCAAGGCCTGGAGAGTCAGATTCAGTGGGATGTAGGCTGGGAGGTCAGAGTCCCAGACTGTGAGCTCTGAATGGGAAGATGCTGGCTGGGAAGAGGGGGCGAGACATCAGAGCGGAGAAAGGGAGGCACTCGTCCTAGTAAACAGGTAGCAAAGCCCACAGCTAAACAACTTGTTCAGAGCCACGTTCACCTTAGCGGTCCAGGATCGTCCCTGACGTGCTGTCTGACTGCCCAAGCAAGTCACAGCGGCGCACGCACAGCCAGCCCCCCATGCTAACGAGGAGTGCCCAGAGGTGGGCGGGGGGAGGCAGCTACGCCAGCGATTAAAAGCACCTGTGACGCTTTCAAATCTCTCTCTGCCCAGGAAGGAACCTGTCACGGGGCAGCCTCTGCTCACAGTATTTGCTCTCCCACCCAGTTTCTTTAGTGCCAGAGAACATGACTACATTGTCTTGTACAGAATATGCCCTTAATATCTTTACTAGACGCCCGATGCATGAAATTCGTGCAAGAGTAGGCCTTCCTTCTCCCAGCTGCCGGCACCGGCTTCCCTCTGGCACCCAGGACCCGGGCTTCCCTCGCAGCCCCTTGCAGCCTCGGCCGGCCCTCACAGCCCCGGCTTCGTCTGGACCATCCTCCGGAAGGATGTCCGGACGGTCGTTCTGCTGTTCGGTCTAATTAGCATATTAGCTCTTTATTCTATAGGATTGTTTGAAGTTCCCCCTTTTCAGTAGAAGCTGGTTACAAATAACAGCCTCTTGACCCCTGGACTCTCATTTCCAGGAAGAGGATGTAGTCCCTCCGGCTTCCTCTCTGCCAGCGCCAGTCACAGCTCGTTTTCTAAAACCCACACGGGAGGATACCAGCGCTCAACCTCAGTCAACAACCGTTTTATAGAGTCAAATATTTAAACTACAACAAAAGCAACAAATCATGGCACAGCCATTCAATGGGATACGACCCAGCCATAGAAAGGAATGAAATACCGACAGGCTACAACCTGGATGAACCTTAAAAACAATGTGAAAAAAGCCAGACACAAATTGTATAACTCCTTCTAAATGAAATATCCAGAGCAGGCAAATCCTTAGAGAGGAAGGGAGTAGACGAGCAGTTGCCAGGGGCTGGGGGAGGAGGGGAAACAAGAGCGACTGCTTAATGGCTATGGGGTTTCCTTTGGGGTGATGAAAATGCTCCGGAGCTAAACAGTGGTGATGGTTGCACAGCACTGTGAATATCACTAATGGTAAATTTATATATATATGTCTAATATATATATATTTATATGTATATTAAAATGTATATATTTTTACCACAATGAAAATTACTTACAGTTGACCCTTGAACAACACGGGTTTGAACTGCACAGACCCTCTTATACGTGGGTGTGGGTTTTTCTAGTAAATATACATAGGGCTGAATATATGGTTGGTTGACCATATGATTTCACTCATATGTGGAATTTAATGAGCAAAATGAATTACCAAGCAAAATAGAGACAGACTCATACACAGAGATCAGGCAGACAGCTCTGTTGTGTGTGTGTGTGTGTGTGTGTGTAGGGATTGAGCAAAAAAGAAAAAAAAGCGTGAACTCATGGACACGGACAACAGTATGGTGATTGCGGGTGGGGGAGGGGTGGGTAGAGGTGGACGAGGGCATAGAGGGGTTAATGATGATGGGTAAAATAAAATATTAAAAAAATATATATACGGTTGGTTGAATCTGACTTCACAGATTCAACCAAAAGCAGTATTTTCCATCCCTGGTTGGGAATCCAGGGAAGTGGATGGCCGACAGAATGCGCTGTGCCACGCCGTTTTATAGAAGGGACTTGAACATCTGGGATTTTGGTGTGGGGAAGGGTGTCCCTGAGGATACCGAGGGATGACGGAAGTTCTAGGGGAGTTAAAAGGTATACAAGGATTTCAACTGCACGGGGCAGCCCAGGAGGTGTCAATGCCCCAACCCTAAGTTGTTCAAGGGTCAACTATAATTTTTTTATTTTTAAAAAAGCAACCTTACCTGACACGGGAGAGTAAGGCGCCCTGGCTTCATCCACAAAGCGAGACCTGCTGAGAAGGGCTTTCTACCTGGTCTCTTCACTCTGGCTGCACGTTAGAATCACCTGGCAGCTCTTTAAAACATCCTGTATTTGGGCCCCACCTGGGGCCAATTAAATCAGATCTCAGGGGCTGGGCCCAGGGCAAAGTTAGGAGTTTTGGGAGATTCCAGTGTGCGCCCAGGGTTGAGAAATGCTGCTCTAGACCTGGGGTCTCAAGGTGTGGTCCACAGACCAGCAACAGCACCTGGGAACCTGTTAGAAATGCAGATTCTGGGGCTCCAGCCCAAACCTGCTCTGTCAGGCACTCTGAGGGTGGGGCCCAGCAATCAGGGTTAAACAAGCCATCCAGGGGATTCTGATGTGCACTCAAGCTTGACAACCACTCTTCAGAGTCTAGTGCAGTGGTTCTCAACCTTGGCTGCACATTAGAATCACCTGGGAATCTTTTTAAAATCCTGATTTCTGGGCCTCATCCTCCGGAAATTCTGTTTCTTTGTTACTAATGTTGTGGCCCCACCCCATAACAAAGAAACAGAAATTCTCTCTCATCATTGATGTTTCTATCTCTCTCTCCCTCTCTGAAATATATATGTATGTGTGTGTATACACACACACACACACACACACACACACACAAAGCCTTCCCTCCAGAAAGAACCTGACATAGAGCCCCTGTTCTCCACCCACTCCCTGGACCTCTCCTCTCCCTTCACCCCCACAATATTGCAGACGGATTACTGGGGAAGGTAGGGGGGAGGTAGGGGGAGGAGACTCTAGATATGGCAAGGTGGAGAAGAAGGACTTCCCAAGGACTCTCAGAGTTAAGTTGATAGCTCCAGTCTTGCGGTGTACGTCTTCCCACCTCCAGCCTGCGAGATTGGCCCCCACTGCCATGGCTAAACTGGAAATGATGCCAAGAATGGCTTGGCAGGACTTTACCCCTGTCCTCCCTCTTAAGCTGATCCAAACAAAAACTGAAATAAGAAAAAGTTTGATATAAAGAATGGATTAAAGCACCTTTAAGAAACATTTCCATTTGTATTGATCTGTAACATAAAATCCCAGGAAGACCGATGGGCCTGCAGTGGCAGTCCTGCTCGAAGCTTTCTAAGTAATAAGTAACCCTGACCCCCATGCTCACCGCCCTTGCTCTGACTCATTTGTAGCATTAATGGGGGAAAAGCTTCAACACCAGTTTGGTTCCTTGGCTTCTGCTTGTTTATAATAAAATCATAAGACCTCGTCCATCAATCATTAACCCACACCCCTGCTGGTCTCCTTTCCTCCTGATCACCTTTGCAGGCCTGCTGAGTTCCAGGATTTTTGATTGGGTTTTCACTCTCTGGGTTTCCTCTCCAGGCAGGCTTCGGTGTTCTGGTCTGATCCATTCAGCAAACATTAGCTGAGTGCCTCCTTCAGCCCAGAGTTCATTTCTACCTCTGCTGGCTGGATCCATCCCCTACTATCTGCTCAGGGCCACACTCCATTAATGAGCTTCTCTCTCTCCTGATCCACCTTCCTGCTCTACTCCCGTTGCTTCTGCGTGGAAATATGCTCAAATCTCTCCATTAAAACACCAAAGTTTTACTGTTATCTTCATCTTCCTATAATGCATATGTGTGTATGCACCCACACGCTTCTCTCATCTCTTTATGGCTAGATTTCTGAAATGAGCCTAAGAAATCCTTCACATCAATTCATTAAGCATTTAGTAAGTGCCGCTGTGTGCTCAGACTTGGGGGAGAGATGTGACAAAAGTTCCAGTCTTCAAAAGGTCTTTGAAGCTTGCGGACTTGGAGTTCTAGTCTGGAACAGGTTTGTGCTCTAGCCTGGAGATGACAGTCCTGGGTGAAACAGGTTAAATGACAATTCAAGTCACGGTACCAACGGAGGCTGGCTAAGGTGTTCAGGGCAGGGAGAAAGCACTGGAGTAGCTTTGGCAGAACTTGAGATGGACTTTGAGGAGTGGACAAGATTTGGAAGGCTGAAGAGGAAAGAAGAACGCATTTCATTCAAACTTTTAGCATAAGAACATTTGGGAAGGTTGGTTAGCACAGCTTGTTCTGAGGATGGGGGAGCTGGCCGACCATGGGGCCGACTGGGGAGGGCCTCTGAAGGCCTTGACAATCTGAAGGGTTTTAGGTCATGACAGACGGCCAGGGTTCTGCTTTGTTTTATTGAGGTGAGATAGGGCATGCCGTAGGAAAGGGAGTGGAGAGATGGAGTAGGGCCACAGAAGCGGGGCTGCCCCTGGTTAAACCTGGTTATTAGAGAGGAGATTGGCAGCTCACAGGAAAGACTGAGGCAGGGACGCTGCAGGGAACCTTTGCAGTGTGACCTGGTGAGGGCCTAACCTGGAGTGTGGAGGTGATGGAAACTTGACTCCAAGACTTGGTGGAGGTGGAGGTGATGGAAACCTGACTCCAGTACCTGCTGGAGGTGATGGAGGTGATGGAAACTTGACTCTAGGACCTGGTGAAGGTGGTGGTGATGGAAACTTGACCCCAGGGCCTTGTGGAGGTGGTGGTGATGGAAACCTGACTCCAGGACCTGGTGAAGGTGGTGGAGGTGATGGAAACCTGACTCCAGGACCTGGTGGAGGTGATGAAGGTGATGGAAACTTGGCTCCAAGACCTGGTGGAGGTGATGGAGGTGATGGAAACCTGACCCCAGGACTTGGTGGAGGTGATGGAGGTGATGGAAACCTGACTCCAGGACGTGGTGGAGGTGATGGAGGTGATGGAAACTTGGCTCCAGGGCCTGGTGGAGGTGATAGAGGTGATGGAAACTTGGCTCCAGGGCCTGGTGGAGGTGATGAAGGTGATGGAAACCTGACTCCAGGACGTGGTGGAGGTGGTTGTGGTGGTGATGGACACTTGGCTCCAAGACCTGGTGGAGGTGGTTGTGGTGGTGATGGAAACTTGGCTCCAGGACCTGGTGGAGGTGGTTGTGGTGGTGATGGAAACTTGGCTCCAGGACCTGGTGGAGGTGATGAAAACCTGACTCCAGAACCTGGTGGAGGTGGTGGAGGTGATGGAAACCTGACTCCAGGGCCTGGTGGAGGTGGTGGAGGTGATGGACACTTGGCTCCAGGACCTGGTGGAAGTGGTAGGGATGATGGCAACTTGACTCCAGGACCAAATGAGGGCAAAGAATGGACTGAGCCAGCCTGGCTCTGAGATTTTGAGTTTTGGAATAGTGGGTCCAATTGTTCACTGATGAGGCATTGCTCTATTCAGTTCAGATCTAGGTCAGAACACAGCAACTAGCTGCTATATGTGGATCTTATTTGAACCCTGAATTTTACAAATAAACCATTACAAATTTATGAGAAAATTTGAAAATTTTTAATTTTGCCTGGATTTGATAACATTAAGGAATTAATTGTTTTCTTTTTAAGAGTGGTAATGATATTTTGAGTCCTTATATTTTGGAGAGACATACTGAAATATGTACTAATGACATATATTTGGATTCATTTCAGAATTATCCAAGAACAGGGGAGTGTTGGTATAGGATAGATGAAGCCGGATTGACTATGAATTGTTAGTTGTTGAAGCTGGGGGTGTGCTCTCCTCTCTACTGGTGTATACATATGAAATTTTCCATAAAAAAATTCTTGGCCTCAGGTAATGCAAGTCTTACACCCTGGGCCTGATCGTTTCCAATCAGAAATCACAAGAGGCATTTAAAACTGTGCCATATTAATCTCTTGTTACATTTCAAAACAGAAATTCGGTCCTCTTCTGTTTTGCCTAAAGCAGTTAAAGTCATGAACTGGGAAGAAATAATGCCTTGCTTTTATGTGGAAACAAACTGGGAGATACACATGATCTCCTTTATCATGATCATGGGAGGAATCCAACCAATCAAAGAGGCAAAGCCAACCCTCAAGAGAAAAGCCACATTTTTAGGTAGCTGGAAATAAATGCTTCTTTTGGAAGAGTTGGTCCCAAGGGAGGTCTTCTGGCAGCAGACACAAGGCATCAGTGTGAAAGCTGAGACTGAGTTGAAAAATTACAGCCTGAGCTTCAACTACCAGCGAAGAGGCGGTGCTACTGTGGAGGTGGGTCACACATTGCCAGACAGAGTCTGGGGGCAGAAAGGAGCCTCCCACTGACACCCTGATACTAGTTGCCTGGTGCCCACCCACATGGCACCTCATTCTCACTTACAAGCCACAAAGATGGAGGCTGCTTCGACAACGTCCCCATCACCTGCTGTGGAGGGTCCCAGGAATTGCCATGAAGCCCATACTGGGCAGGCCATCTCCCAGGCTACAGGGCAGCGACCAGGTTTCTTTTTCAATGAGGTCCCAGACAAAACAAATTATCATACATGTTAACTAGAAAGCTAGGAGGGCAAATTTTGAACTTGAGGGGGGAAAATTATATCTGGGAATGGGAAACTAGGAGATTATGTAGGTGTGTGCTTTCCTGGGGACAAACAAGCACACAATTAGCATGAGAAAACCCTGCAGTGAGCACGTGAGGGCCTGCTCATTGCAGTCGAGGCGGAATGAGTGAGCCATGGTTCTTGTCTTCAAGGAGAGCACAGGAAGGGAGGAGACGGGTGCGCAGAATCTCCTGGGAAAGTGCTGAAACAGAGGGCATGTCGGTCCTGTGACTCAGGCAGGGCAACTCAGCCAAAGTCTAACTTTGGGCAAATCGGTTCATCTCATTTTCATCTATAAAATGGGGCAATTCTTGCCTTGCTGACATGGTAGAGTTGTAGAGCTGTAAGGAGCTAGCTAGACCATTAAAACAACAACAATGATAAATAAATAAGTTTCAGCAGCCCCGCCAGCGTGGTTCAGTGGTTGAGTGTTGACCTATGAACCAGGAGGTCATGGTTCGATTCTTGGTCAGGGCACATGCCTGGGTTGTGGGCTCGATCCCCAGTCTGGGGTGTGCAGGAGGCAGCGATCAATGATTCTCTCTCATCATTGATGTTTCTCTCTCCCTCTCCCTTCCTCTCTGAAATCAATTATATATATATATATAT
>NW_005355159.1:2228780-2236629 GCF_000412655.1 Myotis brandtii
TATATATATAATACCTTATATATAAAAAAGCATCAGCAGCTGCAGGCGTAGCCCTCTTATCTAAGGGCCTGTGACTGGCGCTCATGGACGAGTGCCCCCTGTGGACGGCAGCCAAGACCCAGGGCAGGTTCCTGATGCAGATGCGGCCCACTCTCCAGTCAGCCCCGGAGTAGCGGCACCCTGTAACCGCATTCCCATAGTTGGTTCCTTGTCACAAGCCCAGGAGCTGCTGTGGCAAGAGCAACCCTCTCCAACTCGTTCAAACTCGCCTGATTCAGAGGGTGAAGGCGCTTAGTTCTAGTAATCTTAATAAATCCAGAGCTTGAGAGGCAGAAGGGACGTTTGGAACATGCTGTCCAAGCCTCCCATTTGTACGCAGAGCAAAGGAGACTTGGGCAGGATGTCACTGGCTCGAGGTCACTGAGCTGGTGCCAGAATCTGGTTCTCGGACTGTCCTGGTCCAAGAGAGGTGCTTCTCTTTCCTGGGAGGTTTGGCCACCACTGTTGCCTCTTATAACCTTCGTCTTTTCCTGTCTCCAATTACCTCATTCAGCCGAATGTCCAAGGAAGAGTAGTTAGAACAAAATAAAGGAGAAAAATTCTTCCCAAGTTTTTTCCCAAGCTCTCTGTTCTCCGGGATCATTCATTCTTCGGAAAATGTTTCCTAAATGCCTGTTATGTGTGTGGCCCCCATCACAACCCGGGTTCACAGAGATGAAAATGAGATGGCCCAGTCTCCAAGGAGCTCCTGGGGCAGTCACCATGAAAACGCTCTCTTCGTGAAACCTCTGCTCTAGGAAAAGAAAGTCCTTCTTCTAACCTGGTTCCCTTTAGTCACGTGTGCACGGAGAAGTCCTCTCATGGCCTCTTTACTTCCTGAGAATTTCCATTCATGCCCATCTGGCAGCTTCTGCTACCTGGACCGTGGGCCCAGGTGGTATAGTGAGCAGAGAAAAGGCGGCTGCCTTACTCTGGAGGGCTTGTCCCCACTCCATGTGCCTCTTCCTCACCCTTAGGGTTTGCATGACACCTCAGGATGGCTTCCTCCCTGCTCCCTCCTGTCCCTGAAGAGTTTGGCTTTGCCCTCAGCTGAATCACTGTCTTCCCCCAGGCTGCCCCATTGCTTCGGTTCCTCCAGCCTCTCCCCAGTCACCATCTTGGTGCAGTTGAGTTGCCTTGAGTCCAGCGCTTTGAGGCCTTGGCTACAAAAACAGCATAGTTCAGTGGCAACTCTGACTGTCGTGTGCAAGTGAGGAAACGTGTCCAGTGAAAGGTTGGACTGGAGATTCTGATGTCCCTTCCAGCTCTAGCATTTCTGAAAAGGTATATGCAAAGGTGACAGCCTGGAAGGTTCTAGAAGGGTTCTACTGCGTGTGTCCAGACCTAGGACCAACTCCTCGCAGCATTTTAAATGAATGTGGGCACTGAGTTTTGCTCCTGACTCTCCCTACTCTCAGAAGAGGTCTCCTGGTTAGAGACTGCGGTGCAGGGAACCGGGATGCTGAGGGCCAGGACACACACTCACACTCTTGTTGTCTATGGAAGGGTCCCCAGAAGAAGTGGTGCTCCTTCCTCCTCTGCTCTAGTTAACACCCTTCTCTGTGCTGAACACTGATGAATGGACCCCAGAAGGCAATGCTGGGTTCCCAACTCCGAGAGGGCCCACAGGGCACCACCATCTACTCTAACAAGCCGTGACACGCCACTTATTTGCTCTTCTGGAGAAACCTCAGCCTGAAATCTGTTTAATTACCATGGAGATAATCTTTTAAACATAGCTTTTACATTCTTTAAAGACTTTTCCCTGTGGGAGCGAGAAGGTTTAGCTGACCGTGGGACGGGATTATTTATTTTCATTTCCAGAGGAAGGACTATCACCTGGTAGTCATCAGGGGGCCTGTGCCATGGAGGATTTATTTTTAAGTCTGCCTCCTCGCTGATAGTTTGTCAATGAGGTTGTAATAATTAGTTTGTAGTACCGTCTTACTTTTTCTCAGTGTGAACCTTGCACGTTGCTCTGTGATTCGAGGCCTGTAATTACTTGATGTTTGAAAAGTATCCCTGTCAGGTTGGGTTCTGTACTGACCCTGGCTGTGGGTATCAAGAGCCAATATCTTCAAGGGTTTCCTCTCAGGAAGATTATAGCTGTAAGCCATTAGCCTCAAAGAGCTACCTGGCGCTGCAGTCAGTCCGACACCGATTTTTCCCACCCGGGCGTCCCAGCAGATTCATAAGTTCTTCCCACTAGAATGCACGCTTGGGCCAGCAGGGGCTCCAGTTGGTGTGCAACCTGGAGGCCCTAAGGCCCAGGGCGATCCCTGCTCACAACAGGTAGACTGTGAAAGCCAACAGGTCTTCATGTGGAGAGGACGTGCTGTATCGAAATAGGAACAATGTACAGAATAAAGCAGAGCTGGTGGGCCCTAGTCCCTGGTCTGCTGCTCTAGTCCTTTCCCCACATCACTACCAGCAAGCGGTCTGGGGCATTGGCTGGACCTGATTCTGTAGGCTGAGATCTCTGGGCCTCGGAGAACAGACCTCTGGGGAGTAAGAAGATGAAAGGTGTAATTCTATCGAACGCAGAATTAGAAGGTTAGAAAAAAAATTGTTTGTGGAAAACTGATTAAACCTTGGGCTTGAATCTCTCCTTCCAGGTCCTGCCGGGGAGAAGAGCTGGCCCAAGAACTACCCGTCTTGTGGGGGCCTGATGCAGTCCCCAATAGACCTGCACAGTGACATCCTCCAGTACGATGCCAGCCTGGTGCCCCTTGAGTTCCAGGGCTATAACGTGTCTGCCAATGAGCAATTAACCCTGACCAACAATGGCCACTCAGGTGAGGGAGACACCCCAGAGACCTGCAGGTGTCCAGCTTCCCTAGGCTGCCTGCCTGCCCTCGTCCATCTGCCGGGGAGGGGGCTCCACTGAGGCACCAGGGGGAGGGCCCCAGACCACTCCCTCCAGGGGTGCTGGGGGTCCTGGGCTCAGCCCCTTCTGCCAGGGCAGCACCTGTCAGAAAAAGCACGTGTCTTGGGATGGGGGAGGGGACAGGCCCGGGCCCCTTTGGCCACTGGCTGTGGCGTGGGAGTGAATTCTTGGGCATCATGAACTCAAGGAGCCACACAGTTCATTGCGGGCCCGCACCCAGGCTTTGGAGTCAGACAAACCTGGATCTGAATTCTGGCTTGAGCGTTCACCTGGAAAAGGGGCATATGGGTGGGTACTGTGAAGACGAGAGAGTATGTATGTTGGGATCTGTTATCGAGTAGGTGTTTCATAAATGGCAATTACTATTGTTGCTGTGATAGAACTCTACAGCTTGGCAGGCGCTTCATTAAAGGTTCTGTCTTCACGGTCAGGTGTGCGATGCATGGACATGTGAACGAGCATCCGTTGGTCTAGTATCAGTGTTCCTGCCATCGTTTTCCATTTTCCAAGGGGAACCAGGAAGGTGCTGGTGCCGCTGGGATTGCTTTAGTGAAACAGGGAAGGAGGCCCTGTGCCTGACCCGCAGGCTGTGTTTCTCGGGTCTCCACTTTGCTGTATCCACCTGCCCCCTGTATGGGACCCAAGCAGGTGCTGTCTACCTGACTCTGAAGGTCACCTCTCCACTCCCCGCAGTGAAGCTGAAGCTGCCCCCGGGCATGCATATCCAGGGCCTGCCATCCCGCTACAGCGCCACCCAGCTGCACCTGCACTGGGGGGACCAGAATGACCCCCACGGCTCCGAGCACACTGTCGGTGGGAAGCACTTCGCTGCCGAGGTGAGTGGGGTGGCCAGGCTGGCAGAAGCTGCCCCGGGTGGGCGATCTGGCATTCTTCCCCTTGGCTGGTGTGCAGATAAGACCAGAGCATGGGGGTGGCGGCGGGGGGGCTGTAAGATCAGTGACGGGGTGGGGGTGGGAGTGCGGGCTCTGCCTTCATGCTCTCCACAGCCACACCCAGCCGTGAGCAGCACAGGACGGTGTAGCCACTCCGGCCACACTGCAGCTCCTCTGCGGTGTCCGGGTCCCCTCTCTCTCCTAAACAGGCTGAGTTTGTCTCTGTATCGTCTACTGAGCGATGCTGCTCAGAAGGCAGTGCTCCGGGGGGCACGGTGGGACATATATGCCCGTTTTCTAGACATCGCCCTTCTGTTGGCACAGATCCCACCAGCTCGTCCAGCTGATGCACCCCCTGCTGAATTACCCTGGGCTAACCGTTCCCCCAACTTCTCAGTCTTCTCCACATGCCATGTTGTTGGCACAGGTCTTTCCCGTCCCATCTTTCCTGTCCCTGAACATGGGCTGTGCTTGGAACTTGGGACCCAAGTCCAGGACTACTGTTTTACTCGGCCACAAACCAAGGGATGGCTGGCGTCATAACGTGCAGGGCATCACGGCAACCAGAGACTCCCGAGGACAGCTTGGGGTGTCAGCAGAGCACTGTGTTACGTAGCCCTGAAGCACTAACCCAAAATGCAAAGGAAGACAGGAGGAGGCGTGGCGGTGCGATGGTGGGAGAGGGGGAGAGTTGCTTTACACCAGAGCTCCCATGGACTTGAACTTGGGGTGTGTTCTGAATGTTTACAGGGCAGTACGAGGAGGTAAATATAACTGATCAGCCAGTGGAGCCCACAGTAAATACTGACACGACCGCTCTCCTCTGTTCTTAATTGCTGAACTGCTTAATGCCTCAGGCTAATTACAGGTTGAGCTCCGAATGTGGAAAGACTATAATGCTGGCCCAGTTGCATGGCACTGCTGGAGGTGCGCATATTCCAGGCCAGGCCCCTCTCTGAAACCCCAGGACTGCGAGTTCTTCCAGGCTAATTGCCCCATGGAGGCCCCTACTTTCCCCTGGGGAATAAAGGAGTGAGGGTGTAGGCCGGGAGGGTTTGGACATTTAAAAATATTTCTAGTTCTTGTATTTTCTGCTATTAAGCCACATCATCAGGCCAAGAGCCTGGTGAGGATGGACCATAGATGTCAATAACAGAGAAAGTGCATCAGGTGAACCCTAAAGTGGCGGGTTCTCTATGGAGGGTCCGTGGGAGTTGGAGGTTCTTCTGGGTGGAGTGTGTGTAAGACAACGCCATCCTCGCAGCAGGGCTTCCCTTCCGTTTGTATTAGTCTTCACCTCCTCTCGATTTAGTCTGAACGCAGTGCCCACAAGCTCAAAGGTCAGCTGTAAAAAGAAATAAGGCTCTAGGACCTCCGGGGTTTTAACCAGATAGGATTCTGTTCCTTTTGTCAAAGCGATGCCAGGCAAGGATGGTGTTGGACAACAGGGGAGGCTGCATCCTTTGGGGGGTGGGGTGGGAGGGGGGGGGGAGATGGTGAAGTAGGAGCCCCTAAGAAATTCTGAATAGAGGTCCACATAAAAAAAAGCAATAGTTTGATGTAATTTTTAAAAATTAGGAGGGGCCACTGGAAAAGTGGAGAACATTGAGCTGTATTTGAACATTGAGCATTGAGCTGTATTTAATAAAACATTCTTGAATTCTAAATATAACCATATAAGATGGAAAAAGAGGCAAAGAATCAACAAAAATGCATGTGTCATACCTACAGATCTGTTTACTAATATGGTTTTTTGGAGAACAAATGACACCACCTTTAGGATTAAAAAGCAGGTTATCAACGTTGTCAGAATGTGTCCCAACAATGCCTTAATGCTTCCCTAGACTTGTTTCCACTTGAGACCAAATACTAGACCTGCGATTTTCTCTACCTGAGGGATACATGCGTGTCCTACTGAGGATACAATTACAATTAAGTTACAGTTAGAGGTTTACTGCCCCAGCCCCCACTGCTTCCAGATCAAGTGCATAGAGGCCAGACACATGAGGCCGTTTTGCCCCGGGCTCCAGAACAAGTAAGGAAAATTAGAAGGGAGAAGTGTGCCAAAGTACCAGGCTAGTATAAAAACCCATTTGATGATTCATTCATTCTTCATCCATTCAATATTGTGCACCTGGTACTTTCCACGCAGGATATCAGACACGGGGATACAATGAATTAGTAAGGTGGACAGTCTGGCCTGGCAGTTTGCAGGGAGGAATGAGGGAAAAGGGAAACTGTGGCGGCCATGAGGGGAGGGTCTGAGAGGCGTGATCTAACTGGGGGGAGGTCGGTCCTGCCCATGGGACTCCAGTCTCTTGCAAAAGCCAGAGGTTCCCATGCGTCGTCCATCCCCTCATCAGCGGCTTCTCGCCCACTGCAGCTGCACATTGTCCATTATAACTCGGACCTGTACCCCAACGCCAGCATCGCCAGTAATGAGTCAGACGGCCTCGCTGTCCTAGCTGTTCTCATCGAGGTAAGAGATGTTAAGAGGGGTTTTACGTGAAGTCTGAAGCTGGGATGACATCAAACTCGGCATTTGGTTCCATGCGACTGGTGTCTTGCCTCCAGAGCAGGGGGTTGTTCCCCATAGAGTTCCTTCTCTCTTGGCCTGGGGGCAGCACTTCCTGTGGCTGAGCAGCAGAAAGGGGCATGTCCTTCGTGACATCGGGAAAATGAGCCCTAGTCCCCATCCCCAATGCGTAAGGGATGGAATTGCCCAGTTGGACAGGACATGTGAGTGTGTGTGTGTGTGTGTGTGTGTTTGAGGGGGAGGTAGTGGTGGTGGTGGTGGTGAAGTAGGAATCATTCAGTTCTGTTCCATCAAATGCCTGAACCCCTGACACAACTCCAGGCATCCAAGTTCCATCCGTATGGACCCTGGAATGAGTTCTTTCCTGGTCCCAGAAAATGGGAACCTCTCCCGATTCCCCTGCATTATTTTCCCCTAATGAGACAGTGTGTGCCTTGTTTCTCAACATGCGCACCGCCTGGCCTGGCGGCATGAGCTCAGGCTCCCTCGAGTTCTGGTTAGAGAACAAGCCTTCGGGCTCACAGCGGGTCATCGGGAGCATAGGCTACATCGCTTGCCCTGGGACACTCCAGCCCAGTGGCCTGGGTGGAAACAGCACATCCTGAGCTACAGGAAGGCAGGATCGTTCTACCAACCCCGTGCCAGCCTAGAGACCCATCGTAACTGTCCTCGTAAAGGGCATTCTTCAGGGAGGCCTGGCAGCAGTGACCATGGCCCCAGCCAAGCCCTCCCACTGCCATTGTCAGTCCAGGCTCGGCCTATAGAAATCTATCCCAGTTCAACCCGCCCTGTCTCTGTTGCAGATGGGCTCCTTCAATCCTTCCTACGACAAGATCTTCAGTCACCTTCAGCACGTGAAGTACAAAGGTGAGGGGTCCTGGATGCTGCTTCGCCCTCTGTTGGGACGGATGTAGTGACTCCCGTGTGACCTGAAGAAAAATGAATGCTGAGGGCAGGTGTCTGGGACCAGGTCCCTGGGTCCGATGGCCCGGAAAGGGGCTAGTTCACGTTTCTAGGCTCAGTCACATGCTCAGCTGCTCCTCTGCTGTGGGGAGCGAGGCCGACACATCCCCCAACCTGTCTCTCCAGGCCAAGAAGTGCACATTCCCGGCTTCAGCATTGAAGAGCTGCTGCCCGAGAGGCCGGCCGAGTACTATCGC
Organism: Myotis brandtii; assembly: GCF_000412655.1. Lineage (NCBI taxonomy): Eukaryota > Metazoa > Chordata > Mammalia > Chiroptera > Vespertilionidae > Myotis > Myotis brandtii. The sequence continues at coordinate 2,236,296 of NW_005355159.1, forward strand.
TACAGAGGGTCCCTGACCACGCCGCCCTGCAACCCCACGGTGCTCTGGACGGTGTTCCGGAACCCCGTGCACATTTCCCAGGATCAGGTGAGTGTCGGCCCCTCCACATCAGAGGCCACAGGCATTACCCATGGCCTCCCCAAAGGCTTGCTTTCCTCACAGTTTCACTGGCTACTACCCCAACCTCCCAAATGCCACAGGCGCCTGGGAAGCACTGTGTGGGACTATCAAGTCTAACAAAAACGAATCCATCTCCACCGGTTCTTTAAATAGAGTTGCCAAGTTGCATTTCCCAGGATATCCCTGGGTGGGTGGTGTTCACTCCCAGGTGGGA
>NW_005355159.1:2236660-2241694 GCF_000412655.1 Myotis brandtii
GGTGGGGTGGGTGGGAATAAAGGCAGGGTCAGGTTGAATCGGTTCAGGAACCGGGGAGCTAGGGCTGCTGCCATGAGGGAGTGAAGGTCTCCGCCCTCAAGCTCACAGTCTAGTGCGAGGAGGGCCAGAAGCCTGGCAGTCATCTCAGCCCCTCTCATTGTACAGGGGATGAAGGTGAGGGTTAGATCTGAGGAGATTGCGGGATCACCGCTGGCTAGTGACAGAGCCAAGAGTTCCAGGCCACTGCCCGGCCCTCTACGCCGCAGCCTCACTTCAAGAAGGAAGCGGCCAGGAGCCGGGGCTCATGGGCCAGCCCACCGTCACCCCCGCAGAGTGACTCCTTTTGTCCTATGAGCTACCGATCTGAGTAACCTAGATAAAGGCAGCAAGTAGGCAGACAGGAATAAAGATATGGTGAATCAAGGGGAGAAACGTGTGGGGAAGCAGTCACATCCTACCCGGAAACTGCCTTGCAAACAGACTCTGTAATCCATGTGGGCAGATGAAAACCCATGGGACTGGCAATCAGATGACCTGAGCAACTCTTGCCTCCTCTTTCCCTTCCTTCTGATGGGAGGAAGCCCCATCAGAATAAGCCCCAGCCCCTCTGACTTAGAGTCCAGTCCCAAATCAGGCTCAGGGGAGCGGAGCCCCTCCAGCACCCCAGGCTTCCCTCCCTGCACACAGACGGAGGGTACTACCTGGAGGCAACTGCACTAACCTTCCCAAGCCTGGGGAGGTGGGCAGATAGCCACCTTACCCCGTGCCTGTCACCCAGAGGCCCGCAGGGGAGGGGCCGTTCTCTGGCCTTCCCTCCTTTCTCTACTGAGGCTCTGCCAAAGCACCCCCCACATTCTCTGTGTGGGGGGAAGGGCAGTCCCCCCCTCCTGAGGTCAGGCCAGGGAGCCCTCACTCTGCCTGAGGGTGTGTGCTCCTCTCCCACAGCTGCTGGCTCTGGAGACAGCTCTGTACTGCACACATGAGAACGACCCATCCCCCAGGGGAATGGTCAACAACTTTCGGCGGGTGCAGAAGTTTGATGAGAGGCTGGTGTACATCTCCTTCCAACAAGGTGAGGACATGCAGGGCGTGGGGGGCGTGTGGTGCCAAGACATCCTTTGCTCTCCCCCCCTCAGGCTTTGTCCCAATGCCCTTGGGTGGGTTACGAGCACTCTGGCCGCCAAAGGAACCAGGGTTCATGAGGAGCTAGTGGGGGGGGGGAGGTTCACTGAGATCTCCCTTCGTGCTCCTGACTCCCCTGAGCCTTTGTAGGGAGCACGCCAGGGCCTCCGGGCACACAGACCAGAGCCCTCGTTCAGTCTGGGAGTCTCCCACAGCTGGGAGAGAGAGAATGCTCCGGGACCTCTCTGCTCTGGAGACCCACCCCTTCTCCTGAGGCACATGGTAGCCCCCTTTTTTGTGATCACACTGCTCACGTCTCCTTCCAGGCTTTCTCAGCCCCAAGGCCCGTCCCCAGCCTTGCTGGGTGGTTGGCCACCAGCACCACCAATGTCCAGGGTCTCCTCTGGGAGGAGGCGCATCCGTGGGCACAGCCGCTCGTGGTCCAGTGCAGGGAAGCGCCTGCATCACTGCCTTTCGGCCTCCTCCCCCGGAAGCTGCTTAGGCACCGGCACACAGCGGCTCCTGAAGGAAACCTATGGTTTGCTTTATTCCTCCTGCTATGAAAGCCCCGCTCTCCCTTTCAAACCCAGACCCATAACTCCCCAGAAGGACACGTACCATCTTTACTTGCTCGGCACCTCCATCAACACTGCAGGAGGCTAGGGGTCTGGGAAAAGGGGGTCAGGCAGCACTCCTGGGGCCCATGCCCTTCCTCAAACCTCCAAGTCTACTCTCTCCCTGCAGATGCTTGAGCTTTCCCACCTTGGGAGCCTCAAGTGGTCAGGGAGGTGCGTGGAAGGACCACGTTTCCCTCTTGTACATCACCGGTGGCTGAACTGGGCCAGGTGTTCATATTTCGAGACGTTCCCATTAACCCACGTGCCAGAAAATCAGCTCTCCGTGCCTCACCGGGTCCGCCTTTTTTGTTCCTTTCTTATTGTGTGAGATTATAAATATCACCCACTAAGCTTAGTTAAACATATGAAGATTGTATTTCAAAGCCTTAGTCAGAAAGCTTTAGAAGCATGCCCTTCTGAATCACCCAACCTCTGGTCACTAGCATGCCCTTCTCTGTCAGTTGCTTAATCAAGAACTGCCCACAAATTTATCTTCCCTCCCTTTTCTGGCCTGAAAACGGAATCTGTGAACCACAGACCTTCCTGAAAATTGAGAATGTACGTGATGTGACAAGAGAGCTCCTTAAAAGCCTCAGGTGTGCAGAATTCTCCCTCTGGGATCTAACCGGATATAACCATCTCTTTTCCTGTTCTTCTAAACAGAGTATATAGCAGTGATGGTGAACCTTTTGAGCTCGGCGTGTCAGCATTTTGAAAAACCCTAACTTAACTCTGGTGCCGTGACACATATAGAAATGTTTTGATCTTTGCAACCATAGTAAAACAAAGATATATTTTTTATATTTATTTTATATATTTAAATGTCATTTAACAAAGAAAAATCAACCAAAAAAATGAGTTCACGTGTCACCTCTGACACGCGTGTCATAGGTTCGCCATCACTGGTATATAGTGTCAAAGGTTAAATAGAAATTCTTCGTCTCTTAAACAAAACTGAGGACCCTGCCTGCAGAGAAGGGACTTGCCCACGTAGACCGGGTGGACGTGGCTTGTGATTTGAGATAACAATCGGCTCTCTTCTCCGGTCTCGTCTATACACGTCACAGGGGCCAGGGTGACAAATACTCCCCTGTGGTCAGGAGACGGAGGTTCAAGAACTCGCTTTGTTTCCTCCCGACTGTATGATGTGGGCAAACTATGTCCCTCATTGGCCCTGGATTCCTCGGCCGTAGACTCCCAGGCGGGCCTGGTGAGCTGACCCCTTCCAGGGCTGGTGACCTGATCCTGAGTGGACACTAACACCTCCCATCCTGACTTTACGTTGCAGGGACAGTGTTTGAGGGCAGTTACAGAGGATGAGAAGAAGCCACGCAGGAACTTGAGGCTGGCATCCCAAAGTCACCCCCACTTGTAACGATACGCTGTGGCATGGGGAGTAATTAGCCATCTTCTTAGACTGGCTCAGGTCTAAGCTGGCGCTTGTAGAGTTGGGGGTGCCGTCGTGGGTGTAGCGGGGTGCTTCAGTAGACCGCCCAGGTGGTGAAGGGAGCAGCCCACAGACCGAGTCCCAGCCTTTAGGGAGTCAAGATCAAGACCCAAATGCAGCGCTGCCACTGCCCGCACTGCCCGGCTCACCCAGAGCTGCTGCTGGCAGGAGCCCAGCTGGGCCCAGCTCTCTCCTTGGAGTGGGACTCAACGGCAGTCCAAGGCAAACCTGTTCATTTGGAGGCTGATTATAGAAACGTGGCCAGCATTCTCCCCTCCCTCTCACTTCCAAAGGATGCAGGCAGCAAACGGGGCTGTTACCAAGGAGCAATGAGGAGGCAGCCCCACAGGAGCGAAGCCCCAAACCAGGGCACTGCATTTGCGAGGCCCTCTCACACCGGCGGCCTCAGACAGGGTTGCAGGTGTGTGTGGGTTGCAGGTGTGTGGGTGAGCCTGTTGCTCAGTGAGAGCCTGGAGCGGTTTGGACTCGATTATTTGCACACACTGTCTCCGAGGCATGTTTGCAATGAGGCGTGGTTCCCTCAGGGTTTTCTCTGGAAGTTATCGGGAACAGCGGAGTTGGAAAACGTTGCCAGGAGAAAAGTAACGTTAAGGAAATGCTCTGGGAGAGAAAGTGCATGGACTGAGAGGAGGATCTGAGACTGAACCAGATTGGAACGACTGGGACAGAGTCGTTTAACTTGGCCCTGCCCTCTCCTCGGCTGTGCTCAGAAAGGCGGACAGGACCTGGGTCCTGTCCTCAAGGGGGTGTAGTGTAACCCTGACTTAGCCCTGCGGCAGGGCTGTCCAGCCCATACATTTGGGGCTGGGTGATTCTCGCGGTGGGGCTGTCCTGTGCACTGCAGCATTAGCAGCAGCTGGTCTCTGCCCACTAGATGCCTGTAGCCCCCGACCTGTCACAGCCCAAACTGCCCGCAGACGTGGCCAGATGTCTCTGGGGGCAGAGGGGCAGTTGCCCCTGGCTGAGAACTACTGCCCCAGGAGCGTACAGTGACTTCTCTACCACAGGGCTCCAGAGCGTCACGTCACACGCCCTGGTGATGACTCTATTGAGAAGGTTACTCCTGAAACAATAAGGCTGGGCTTACTCACGTCAAACCATCAAACCCAAGAGGGACTCTGGGCCCCATATTCGTTTAGAACTTGCGTATTCTTTTATATAATTGGGTATATCCAAGGCTAAGAGAAATGGGTGAGAGAGAACTATTCACCCTTAAGATTACAAACCTCTGTCCCAGGGGTCCAGACGTAGCAACTTCCCTCAGAATCCCCTCATCATTCCCCTCCCTCCCTCAGTACAAGGTTTTCTCTCGTCGTTGCCTTTGGTCACAATGCCCACTCTTTACGGGGAGGTGACAGGCATGCCAGGCACTTTCTGCAGCTCCTACGAGGTGCCTCCACTAAGTGACACAAATGGAAAGCTGGACTGAAGGGGGGAAACAAGGCTCATTGTCCTGAAGGCGGGATCCCGAGAGAGGAGCACATCCGGGACCATCCCCACCTGCCTCGCAGGAAGTCAGATGCCCCCGGGAGGAAGGGAGGGGCTGCAGGGGCGGAGTCACAGTCCAGGGGCCCAGTTCTTGGTTTCTGCAAATTGACTCTTCCTGGCCTCAGACACCGACACTGGGCGACAAAGCCAGAGCCCATCCAACCTGAGTACTCATGTTGTCTAGCCCTGTTTTCAACACTGAGGGACAAGAGGAAGCCAAAAAGTTTCTATAATCCTGTCTTTAGTGGGCCTGCACTGAGCAACTGCATGCCCCGCAGTGGGACCGGAGCCGGCTGAGGTGCAGGTAGACAGAGCGCTGCACAGTGGCGGGAGGTGGGG
>NW_005355159.1:2241844-2248137 GCF_000412655.1 Myotis brandtii
GTGGGGGGAGGGGGGCGGGCTCACCCACAGCAAATCTGTGGAGTAGCACGATCAGATTCTGCTTGACCCTAAGGAAACCGGGTAGTTTTAGAAAACCTTTAAAAAAGAGGTAGAACAAAAGCTTGCAAAGCTAAGATGGCTAATTATCTAATTTTTCGAGACCAGAATGTATGCTGTGTGGTTCTTGACCTTGTGTTTCTCCAAGTTCCTATTTATAAATAAACTCTATGAGATGGGAAAGGATCAGTTCTTCCAAAGTATCCCAATGAGAGACCAGAGGGGCTCCTGCCTTCCAGCTGCCCCTGGAGACGGGGGCTGGCGGGTCAGGAGCAAAATCATCAACGTGCTGAGCAGTGAGTCCCAGTCCCTTCATCTAAGGCAGTTCGCCACACCGCGTGCTTTCTGCGCACAGCCCAGGCCCGGCTCTGAGGGGAACGCCCAGGGAGCAACTTTCCTGGGAGAGCCCACCGTGGGTGGTACCTTGGCCCTAACAACAAGCCCCTGGCCTGGAGCAGACCGTGCTCAGAAACGACGTGGGCCAAGGGGTCAGGCCGGGAGCTGGAGCTGCCTTGGCGAGGTGGCCCGGCTCCCCTGTCCAGCACCGTCTCCCCGGCACCCATCCACACTGTGCCAGCCCCCTTCTAACATGGCAGCTGTCTCTGTGTGTGCACCCATTTACGTTGCCCACACGATTCCCTTTGGGAGGCCCCTCGCCTCTTCCACCTGGAAAATTCTTTCAAAGCCTAATTCCAATCATATCCTCCCAGAAGTCTCCCCCATCCCCCTGACGGAGACTCAGTCTCCTTCAGAGAAGCTGGGGTCACGTGCCGTCTCTGACTCTGAGTGCGCCGCCACACGGAAACAGAAAAGTGTCTAACTTGTCCGCACACTTCAGGCGCCGTAAGGACAGGGACCATTGGTGTCTTTCTCGCTTTTTGTGCCTGGCACTGTGCCTGGTGCTCAGGATGAGTTTGAAAGAATGTAACCAATCCGTCTCCCTTCCCTCCCCTCGCCAGTGTCTTCTCTGCAGAATGATTTGAACATAAGCCTGGCAGACTGTTACATTTTAGTTTTATCTTTATTTTGCTTTGTTATCAATTTGCCAACAGCATCAAAATCAATTCATTTGTTTAAGAAAAACTAAAGATGGGCACTTAGCTGCCAAGCTTTGAAGGCCTGGGAGGGAGTTGCCTAGAGATGCTACCAGGCTTTCCGTTGCCCTGGCCTCACCACCCATCATTCCTTCAGCAGGGAGGGTACCAAGCACCCCGGGCCAGCACTGTAACCTGTGCCTACTGGCCCGCGCCTAGGCCCTAGAGGGGGCGGCTCCCTCTCCTGGGCATGCATTCCTGCAACCTGGAAGGGTAGGGCCCTCAGTCCCTACCATGGTCGTAGAAAACCAGTTCTCTCATGTAATCCCGAAGTATCTTCTTACTGAATTATTTCTTTGTAGTGTTAATAAGGAAAAGTCCCCGGTTAGGTCCTCCAAAGACGGTGATGTTCTGCGATGACTGAGGGCTTCTTCCTTGCTCTTCTTACCAAAGCATCATCCAGATGAGGGCTAGCATGTCGCTGACCTGAGTCTATGACAGAGTTTTGCCATTCGGAATGGGATTACCCCCACTCTCCCTGCCTCTTTCCATTTTCACTAGGTAACATGGCCCCTACCCAAACCATCCACACTTTAAAATAACACTTTGAAAAGGACTGTATCCCTTTTTACTCAAAATTCTGTTTGAGTAAACAGAATTGCAAATAGCCTGGAAAATGCTAGGCTTGTTCCAGGAACCGCGAGCTGTGTCAGTGAGGCGCTTGTTGCTCGGCTGGACTTTTCTGTTTGCACTTGAGGCCTCAGAAGACCTCAAAAGCAGTTAAGCCGCATCCCTCGGTCCAGCGAGATGCCAGTGGAAGACGCAGCTCCTGAGCCAGCCAGACCAGGTAGCAGTGCCCCCGTGGCAGGCAGCCTGCCCATCTCTCTAAGCTGTACCTTCCTGGGCGAGGCATGTGACAGTCCCGTGCTGTGTCCGTGTGGTTTCCTTCTGAGTGTCGTATTGCCCTGTCTCTGCTCGCCCTGACATGCGCCGGAGCACTTGATGGAGCGCGGACGGCTCCCCCATGTCTGCCCGGCGTGCCCCCTGTTACGCAGCTCAGGAGCTCCTCTGTGTTTTCATCCAGGGGCTCTCGTGTCCGTCTCTGTCCACCAGCCCGCCTCCGTTTCTCCTCTCTGTCCCACTGATCTTCAATGGGAACTGCTTGTCTTGTTCACCGTCAGAAACAAACCATGTCTGTGTTTAATCTGCAGATGAATTTCTCTCCGGCATCATCTTTGACGCCTGTTCTCTGCAGCATCCCAGAGGCTGCTGTGATGCAGGCTTTGGTTTCTCTCTCTGGGCCTGGTTCTCCGGTCGCCCCAACAGCTCTCCCTGCACCCCGGAGTCTCCCTGGCTTCCCCTCTCCCTTTAGTTCGTAGATGCTTTGGTGTCTGCCTCCCATAGGACCTCAGCACTGTGGCTTCACCCCGCTCTGCAGAGAAGCCCTGCTTCTGTGATGGTGGGTGGGGCAGGAGGCAGGCATAGCATCCCAACACCTTCCTGCCCTGGGCTTCTGCAGGGCGCAAGTCTGAGGAGGTGGCGCCTGGCTCCCATCCCTGTTGCGTAGTGGCTGGCGCTCTTTGCTTGCTCAGTCAAGCTGCGTTGTTGAAGCTGCATCTAAGTCACGGCTGAGAGCTTCTGTCCCGGTCTTGGGGCGCCCCTCGTCGTGGTGCTAGCTCTCCTCTCGCTGTTTCCAAGGAGGCGCAACCCGGGCCCTGACAAGTAGTCGCCCTGGAGCAAGGAGCCCGGCCAAGCCCCGGAGAAAATCGGGCCGTTGTGCATCGGGCCTAGTGCTGCACGGGCACCGCTCAGGGAACCAGGAAAGCGGACTCTCCCTCCAGACAAGCCACCAAGCGGGGCTCTTGAGAGGAGCCCATTCCCAGAGGCCCAGCCTCTGCAGGCTGCCCTGCTCCCGAAGGCCACGGTGCGGGGCAGCTCCTCCAGCCCCGAGCCCTGTCGGCTGTCGGGGCCAGTGGCTCCCAGGACATGTGAGGTGACTGTGAAGGTGACGACGATAGAAACTGTCCGGTTTGGACGGCTTAGCCAAGTGGTTGGGCTTCCTGGTTATAGTCTCATGTGGTGAGAACTAGTTTGGTACCACAGGCATCTGGAGTCTTAGGAACAAAGAACAAAGGTGTATTTCATTGAAAGGCCTAGAAAGACAACCGTGACTAGTTGGGGGTTTTCTGGGTGGTGGTTGTTTTTAAGATCCTAGAGGCCTTGGTTGCCTCCAGGTACCTTAAAAGGAAAAACACACCCAATACCAAATTCCCGAGAGCAGAGGCCGCAGCCGAGCGGGAACAAGCATGAGCTGCACAAACACGACACTCTCCCAGGGGAAAGTCGTGTGTGAGTGCCTCCCAGGCCACACATGGGCCCTGTGTTCAGGCCGGGGAGCCACTTGGGAGGCCATGGGCTACCGGGGGTGGCTGAGAAGAGCCCAGAGAGCAGGTCACCCTGTGCTTGAGGACAGCTCCTCCCCACACCTGCCATTCATCCTTACAACTCCCGGGACCACCTGGGAAGCCAGACCAGAGACTCCAGGGCGGGCCTTGGCCCAGGAGGCTGCAGACTCACTATGAGATTGCAGAATAGCAGGAAAGGACACTGGCTGGTGGCCCCGAGGGAATCAGCCCGGCGCTGGTCACCTGGCAGAAGGCGTGAGCAGAACCTCACCGGCTGTCTCCGGTCTGGTTCCCTAGGGTGTCCAGTGACCCCAGGGTAAGGGCCTGGCCCTCTGCTGGCACTTCACACCTGGCCAGGGCTCGCCCAGGGTCTCGGTGCCTTAGTGTCAGGCTGGGTAGCCACCTCCTGCACAACTCCTGCCTCCACTGTGAACTGGAACAAACATCCACACGCACAGGCCGCAAGTTCCTCCTGAATCAGAGAAGCCACCAGACCAGAGGGGTGTGTAGGCAGAGGCTGGGTTTGGATGGAGGCCCTGCTGGGAGGAGGATGAGTGGTTCTAAGAACTGGACGGAGCAGGCTGGGGCACCCAGCGGCTTCAGGACGGGGCTCCCTGTCCTACGGAAGCAGATGGAGTCACCATGCCCCTCCCCCGGGGAGGTCCCCCATAGGCTGACTACGGGATTTCACCTTAGACACTGGGCACCGTTTCAGCCCCTCTGAGGATGCCCAACTCGCCCCATTTATCTGCAACAATAGCTGCTGAGAGAAGCCACACTCCCCTGGTCCCACCTGGCACAGAAGGGAGGCTGGTATGGAGGAGTTTCTCGTTTATCCAGTGGGGCCAGAGTAATAATAGAACCAGACCAGGACCACAAGACTGGCTGGGGACGGAGCAGAAGTGTGGGGACAGGTTCCAACCACGCTCTGCCAGCCCCGCCAGCCTGACACGGCCGGCTCCTTGCTGAGGAAGAGGGACGGGTACCAGAGAGGCAGGCGACAGCCTGCCAAGTAGACGCTGACGCTTAGCCTTCCTCACCTGCCACCTGGGCCATTTTGTATGAAAAGCTGAAGTCCGGCCCAAGCCAAGAAACTGCTGTGATCAAAGAACATCAGAAGGAGGGGTCACTGTGTGAGAATCCCCTCGGTGGGCAATTCCCTCCACCCCGTCTGCCTAATACCTCCAACCCAACGAAAGGTAGAGCTTCGAAACACTGGTCATGCCCGCCACGGCTTGACTCGGTTAACTTCCCATCTTTTCCTTCCCTTTCGAAGAGCGAGACCTCACCTACGCAGGACTGAGCCTGGGTATGTGGCTGCCGGCCGTGCATGCTGCCGCGGGTGATCGCTGTGACTCTCAGTGTGATCTGGGCCTGCGGCACTTCCTGCCCCTCCTCTGTGCTTCTCTGTGCTGCTCTCTGGCTCCGGCCCTTCACACTGTGGGTCTGACCCTCAGGTCTCTCTCTGATTCAAAGATGATCCGCCAATCAAATGCTCCCCTAATGAAAGACCGAATCACTCTGTACAGCATGTGTGCATCCAAAGAGCCTGTCTCTGATCTTTGTTGGCCATGGTGGAAAGCCATTGCCTGAAAACATGCCTGGGCCCACTGTGGAGGTCGGGGGACTGGCGAGGTGACCTTGGGGATGGGCCCCTGGTTTAGGACTGTGCAATGGAACTTGGGGGGGGGGCAACCCTGATACAGAGGCATCCCAGTGGGCCTTATACCCAACAAGCAAAGGTGGAGCAAGTTCTTATTCTGTAACCCAGGGTTTCTCAAAGGGTGGTACATGGACCACGTACATCAGCATCAGCTCGAGGAGCTTTAATACAAATGCAGATTCCTGGGCTCCACCCCAGATGGAATCAGAGTCTCTGAGGGCTGGACTCAAAAAAGTCTACATTTTAAACAAGCTCTTCAGATGATCCTGGTGCAAATTTGAGAACCCCTGCTGGAGAATGACCACAGTTTGCAAGTGGCCCCCTCTAAGTATTCCAGCCAGTCCTGCTAAGACCAGAACCTGGGAACAGAGATGGGGAAATTGCACCTTCCGGTGGATGATTATGTACCTGTCATTTGAGATCACACCCGTGTGCTGTGGGGAGAGAGGAAGGGGAAGGGAGGAATGTAACGTGTGTTCGCTGCCTCTTCCCCAGGAATCATCCTTTCGGTGGTCCTGGCTTGCATTCTTGGCTTCTGCATCGTCCTGGCAGTAACCATCTGGCTTTTCAGAAGGAAGAAGAGGTGAGTTGGTTTTGCTTTGAAATAGGAGTGGGTGGCGTATGTGTCCCTGAGGATGACTCTGTCTGGGAAAGCAGCCTGCACAGTGAAGAGCCCCTGCCCCGGTACCAACACCCCTGGCTCAGGCCTCCTTTGCATGAGATGCTGGTCGTACAAGGGTCGTTGTGCTGGAGGTTCTGCCAGCCTTACTGCTGTGGCTAAAACCTTGGACCAGGCTCTTGGTGGGGGGGCGGGGGGGGGGCAGGGTCCCATTTGCCTAAATGTAAGCAGCAATGCTGCTGTGGCTAAAACCTTGGACCAGGCTCTTGGTAGTGATGGTGGTGGGGGGGTGGGGGCAGGGTCCCATTTGCCTAAATGTAAGCAGCAAGGCTGTCTTCCAAGATTTTTACATCTGGTGTGTCCTCTTTTCTTATATGTATTTTTTTATTGAACTTATTGGGGTTATATTAGTTAATAGGTTTCAAGTGTACAATTCTGTAATACATCATCTGAATATCGTGTGTTCACCCCACAGGGTCTAGTTTCCTTCCATCACCATTTATCCTCCCTTTACC
>NW_005355159.1:2248179-2250318 GCF_000412655.1 Myotis brandtii
CTGGTACTGTTGTCTGTGTCTACAAGTTTGTTTGTTTTTCTTAATCCCTTCACTTTTTTCACCCAGCCCCTAAACCTCCTGACAGCTGTCAGTCCGTTCTCTGCACCTATGAGTACATTTCTATTTTGTTTATTTATTTTGTTCGTTAGATTCCACATGTAAGTGAAATCACATGGTATTTGTCTTTTATGAATCCAAAAAGAAAAGTGGAGGAAAATTTTATTTTTCACTCACTTTAGCTATAGTGCCCTTTGCTCCTATTTCATTGTTATGTTTATTTTTTTCCCCTAAAACCCAACTGATTTTTCCTGGCATGAAAAAAAGGTTGCCAGGAACCCTGCTATGAAGTCGAAGGTTTGAAGCAAGGGTGGTAACGAGTGCTGGTTCCCAAACGCAGGCCTAGTATTGTCAGGTGTTAAAAAAGAACAGTTGGACAATGAACAGGCCCCATTTTGGTTAATGCTTTAGTTGCAGCCATTCCCTCCGAAAACCAACAGAAAAGGTCCCGAGACAGGAATCTGGCCCCTTAAACTTGCCTCGTTTCATAGCTGTCAGGCTGCACTCGGCCTCTCTCCCCTCTGACTAATGAGCTGTGTGTGTCCTTCTCCTTCCAGCAGCAAGAAAGGTGGCAGCAATAAAGGCGTCATTTACAAACCGGCCCTCAGGAAGGAGGCGGAGGCCCACGCCTGAGGTCCTGGCGCTGCAGGCGCCGAGGGAGGACTTCGCTTTGGATGCTTACACGGCGGCTCTTTGGACACTTGAACTACCCGAAGGTTCTATGCAGCTCACCCCCCAAACACCCCAGACCCGTGGGGGCCTCTAGCTGGGTGCCCCCCACCCTGATGCTCGGCCTCCCAGGGCGATCGTGGATGGGAGAGCTCGCCCAGGAGCAGGAACTCGGAGCTGTGTGCTTCATCTGTGTGAGACCAGAGAGGTCTGGACTCTGGGGACACACCCCACGTCACCTGTGGGGGCTGTGATAATTGAACGTCACTTTTCTCCAGGGGTTCACTCAGGTGTGGTTTCTAAAGTCCTGGAAGGCCCGCTCCTTGTCCAAGATTTCACACCAGCGTGTGCGCATGTGCACCCTCTACTTCGTTGTGCTTTGGAGACTCAAGTCTTGCCTCAGGGAAGCCGGTGTTGTCTTCCTCCTGCTGTGACACGACCTTTAGTCTGACCTTGGGGGGGGGGGCGGAAGCACAGGGTCAAGGTGCCTGAGACAAAAGGAAGGGGATATTCTTTGAAAGATGGAAGAGGCATCTTCCCAGTCCTGTCCTTGGGGTCAGACACGCCGACTAGACTGCAGAGAGCATGGGAGACAAGGTCTGAGGAATCTTGGAAGCTGTGAGTGTGAGAAGGTCAGGCTAGGAAGCCCAAGCCCGACCGCCCGTCGCAGGGCAGTGAGGGTTTATGCTCCATAGAGTTTATCAATAATTGGGCTATCCCTTGAAAATGTGCTGTTGCTTTCTCTCTCCTGGAGCAGACGTGCATTCTGAGAACCTAGGAAACAGGCAGAAGCAAAGTGGTTGATGAGCTTTGTCCCTTTTGCCTAAATTTCATTTCTGCCTCCTTCGTGGGAGTGGGACTTGGCTACTTCTCTGACCCTGAGGATCGAGCCACAGCTTAGTTAAAAGATATTTCAAAGTATGACAGCAGGGAGTTATCTGTGCTGGGCTGGCAGCATGGGATGTAGGGACCAAACCGAAGGAATGTTCCAAAGATCCCTCATGGTCTTCCCCCCAAATCCCAAAGGCAGTTCCTGAGGAGACAACTCCTTCACTGTCCCCTCCGATGCAAGAGCCCAGGAGACCAGTGAGTCCCAGGCCCGAGGAGGGGCCCCACCGCAGCCTCTCAGGTCAGCACCTCCCAGTTCACAGAACCCGCGGGTTCCCAGCCTCATCTGACAGCATGGAATGTCCTCCTGAAGCACGGGTCCCTTCTGTCCTCTTTCCCTCCTGCTCTCCCTCTGACGCTCACAGGTCTTCGCCACTCTCTGCTCGCACGACTTCCCTAGTGACGCCAGCCCTGTGCCTCTGCGGCTCTTGTGCCTGGCGGAGTTACAAAGGACCCCGCGGCGCCTCGGAGACGTGGGTGCTCGCGGGGCCTCCGGCAGGGCTGGGGCCTGGGGTGGCCTCCCCT
>NW_005355159.1:2250432-2250815 GCF_000412655.1 Myotis brandtii
GCTGGTCAGATGGCAGCAGGGACAGCCCAGTGACCAGCGATGGGAACGAGGCAAAGCTTTCTTGGCCTCGGCCCAACGGGGCCCATCAGACACCAACAGGAGCCACTCCAGAGCAGTGGGACCGACGCCAAAAGCTCTCTACGCCTTTGGTAGATGAATTTTGTATGAGAACAGAGAGATCACTGTACCTGGCAATGGCTTTCATCAGAAGAGAGACTTACTGGGTGGTGAAAGCAGTGGCGTTTCTCTTGCCCCCTTCCCCCAGCACAGCCCAGGCTCTGGCTTCCTGGGCCTCTCGGCTGAGAAAAAACAAAAGCCAGGGAAGCAAGCAGAGGCTCCCAGAACCAACAGGCGACCTCCCTCCTAATCCCTATGGGACTGGG
>NW_005355159.1:2251099-2269887 GCF_000412655.1 Myotis brandtii
GCACGCGGGAAGGCCTGGCTTCGTCGCCTCTCACTAGTGGGGGTCAGGAGTCTCTCCGTTTGTTTCTTTAGTACCCTCTGATAAAACAGTAAAAACCTGCACCTGTTTTCTTAATAGACATTCTAAGATTTTGCTGCATTGACTATTAATGGCATTTCAAGTTCAGACCTTAAATTCCTCTCCCCTTCACTAAGCTCTCTGAGCGCCTCCTGGCTGGCCCCTGGGGAGCACGGGGGTCTGCAGCTCCCCTCTGTCCCTGTGCCTGGGACGGAGCGTCGGCCACTGTGATGAAGGTCTGTTTAGCACTTATGTATTTATTGTAAGAATGATTGTAATGAAGACACTGTAAATATGAGAAATTATAAATAAATTTTTTCACAGGAGACTGAGTTTCTGGAGGTGAGGGGAAAGCACTACTATCAGCAAAGCACTCGGCAGTTCCCAGGGTAGGGTGACAAGTAACCCATCAGAATGAACAGCAATGCCGTTTGCCTCCAGGTCTCAGCACCTGGCTCCGAAGGCGCACACACTGGAGTCCTTCATCCCTCTATTGCAGGTGGAGGCCTGCGGTGCCTGCAGCCCAGGGTCCCAGCCGCTTACCCCGGAGCCAGGAAGTCTAGACCAGTGGTCGGCAAACTCATTAGTCAACAGAGCCAAATATCAACAGTACAACAATTGAAATTTCTTTTGAGAGCCAAATTTTTTAAACTTAAACTATATAGGTAGGTACACTGTTATTAACTTAATTAGGGTACTCCTAAGGCCTAGGAAGAGCCACACTCAAGGGGCCAAAGAGCCGCAGGTGGCTCGCGAGCCACAGTTTGCCAACCACTGGTCTAGAGTGATCAGGGAAAGAGCCTTGAAAAATAAGTCAAAGATAAACAGATGCTTGGAAAAGAAGGAGCTATTCTTAACCAAAGGGCCATGAACACAGGAAACGGGTCTTCTGTCCCTTTACCAGATATTATACCTCGTAGGTGGTAGCCTCTCTTGGTTGCCTGAATGTGACCTTATTTTGGATCCTTTTTACAAAACACACTATCACCCTCCGTGTCATCTTGTGTCTAAGTCCAGATTTCAGATTCTGGTTTGCTAAAGAAGCCAGGCCATCACTGTGTACCTGACTTATTTAGAAAAGCTCCGGTTCTCACTTCAGTCGCCCCAGGGTGGAGATGGGTATAACAAAGTCACCCCCCTCCTCCCCCCACAGCCCTCGCCCCCACTCCCTGCTCTCCCTTCCCTCGCAGTGAGGACCGGCAAGTGTGGTGACAAGAGCCACAGGCTGGCCGAGGAGACTCCAGTCCTCTTTCAGTGCGGCCATTGCCTCCTCATCGAAATCCAGCTAAATGGGCAATCTAAGCACACAGCCCAGCAGGATTCCAGTAAAATATAATGCAAGATGTGAAATTTTAAAGTTCTAGTAGCCACACCAAAAAAGGTAAAAGAAACCAGTGACATTAATTTTACTATATTTTATGTAACCCAGTAGATCCAAAATACTATAATTTCAACATGTGATCAATATTTTGATATGAAAGAATTTCATTCGTGGTTTTTTTCTCACAGCAAGTCTGAAATCTGGTGTGTATTTTATCCTTCTAGCACATCTCAATTCAGATGCTACATTTTCATTGAAAACATTTTATCTATATTTAGACTTCATAAAATTTACAGTTGAAAAAGCAGATTCACATACTTGCTCCAAACACACCCAGAAGTTTTCCAAATAACTGAATTATCAGCTTTTAAATTTAAACTTATGAAAATAAAATAAACGGAGTCTCTCTCATTTCACTAACCACACTCCAGTGCTCCATCGGCCCATGTGGCCAGGGCAGCACAGCCACCGTGCGGATGTGGAACACTGGCCTCTTCCTTTGAGAGGGTTAGACCCGGAGGACTTCCACACAAAAATAAACACTGGCGTGAGGGGCAGGGGGTGGGAGACAAAGGATAGGAGGACCCAGGGAGGCAGATACGGAGGGCAAGGGCGGTAGGAAAGAGGGCAGGTGGAAAATCAGGCCAAGGCGAACAGACCAGCTGACCTTAGACCAGCTGCAGGCCTCCTCCACCTCTTTCCCTGGCTCAGGAAGGAGCGCTCCCCAGCCCTCCCTGCCCTGGCCATGCCTCTGGGCCATGCCCTGGGGTCCAGATGCTCAGCAGTGACTCCAGCCTGGGGTGTCCCAGTGCCTTGTGGGGAAGCTCTGGCTGTGGACACAAGGGCGCCTGGTTAATTGCCAGGGACCTGATGCTGCGGGACCCTGACCCAGGGCTCACTGCAACCCGCCCAACCCTCATCTCCTCGGTCCTGACATTCCTGCACCTGAAAAGGCAGTCTCCACTCCAGCCCCCAGGGGACCAGCACCTCTTGAATTGTTAGTGGTGCCTCTGTTAGAACAAGTTCCCTTTCTTCCTTCGAGGTGGGGGGAGAAGTCTTGAGAAGGGGACCAGCACCTCTTGAATTGTTTGTTAGTGGTGCCTCTGTTAGAACAAGTCCCCTTTCTTCCTTCGAGGTGGGGGGAGAAGTCTTGAGACCCACTTAGAAGAGGAAACCAGACCTCTGGGGCTGCCTGCGGGGAAGCGGGGTGTCACCTGTGCCGTGGGCACTGTTCTGGCATCACCATCCGTGTCCACATTGGAAACGGCCTGGCAGGATGCATGGCCCAGGGTGTGGGGGAAGGTGTGGAGGGTCCCCATGCCTCACCCGTGGCCTTTCATTATTGAATGACTGGGCAGAGAGAAGGGCCCAAGTGCGTTGTGGTATGGAATGATTCACCATAACAACTTATTGCAACCAGGTCAGCATATCATTATGACTGCAGGTCGCCCAGGGCTTCAGTATTGCCTCTCACTTGTATGCCTTTGACTGTTTCAATGCACCTTCACTCCAACAACCCAGGGAAGAGGGAGCAAGGCCCTTATCTTACAGGTGGGAAACGAACCCGGGGCTCTGGCTCTGGGCTAAGCCAAGGCCGCACAGCTCCTGCAGTGCTAGGATCTGCACAGCTTCCACAGCCCCAGTGACATGGAAACACCTTCTTGTAATAGAATTCACTGTGCTGATCTCCATCATGCCGTAACCTCATAAAACCCCACAGGCTAAAGGCACTAAAGCGTCTCTGCCAATGATTTCTGGAAAGTCAACAGCCACCCCCGCCTCCAATCTGACTGGTAACATTAAACCCTGGCCTCTGTTCAGGAAAGTCTGACCAAGGAGTGACAACTGCAAGTGAGCAAAGGAGTCAGCCCAGCGCCTGGGAGGGTACCCTCACCTCTTCATGCAGCAGCACAGGTTCCCAAGGCCACGTTCATTGAACCCTCCCTTTTCCTAAGGCTGAACTGGAGAGAAGGAGCACACGTACACAGTATAATTCCATTTGTATAAAATTCCAAACTATGCAAACTATCGTGACAGAAACAGATCAGTGGTTGACTGGGGATGAGGTGGGGAGGACAGGGGGAATGAAGGGATTGCGAAGGGGCAGGAGAAATTGTTGAGGTGAAGGTGTGTTCATTATCTTGAGGGTGGTGATGGTTTCTCCACCTATGTCAAACCTGCTCAAATTTTACACTTTAAATATGTGCCATTTATCTTATATCAATGATAACTCAATAAACCTGCAAAAAAAAAAAGGAAAAATACTCCCCCATCCTCAGCCAGATGACACCCTGCCCGTTCTGGCAGGTCCATTCAGAGCTTATCCTCCTGGTCCATCTAGAAACTTGGTGGGAGCCCAGGCAGCGTGATCTCTATTCACCTGGCTGGATGTGACCTCTCGATACTCTAAGTCAAAGTCATTATTTCTGCCTGAGTTCACTCATTTCAAATATTAACTTTTAATTACCTGCAAGGAAGACAACAAACACAGGGCCCCTGGGTTCAAGGGCGGACTGAGACCTCTCCAGCAACTCCGTGTCAGGGATGACAGAGTCAGCCGGCTCCTCTGGAAGGAGCAGACTCTTCTGGAGAGGCAGGCGACATACCAGTTAGTGCCTCGCTGAAACCAGTTTCCCACGCTACCTAGACATCCAACAACAGCTCTCAGGCATCTCAGTTCCCCTCCCTCCTAACTACCCAACACACAACCATCTGAAAATCTTTCCTGAATATGGTACATGCTTTTTGCGGAGAGCATGCATGATCAGGAACTTACCGTTCCCTCCTCGTCGCTGTGGGAAATGTGGATGGATCTCCTGTGATACTGTTATACACCAAGAAGCAGATATTTGGTCCCCAGTTCCTGGCACAGAGTTCCTAAATATCATCATGATAAGCCCCGAAGCCATACCTCAGTTTACGCTAAGGAGGTGGTGCTTGGATGGGAGGGTGCTGCTTGTCAGAGGGACCAACCATATGACTAGTGAACTGGACCTTTTAGCCCCACTCCCCGACCCCGGGGAGTTCAGTCACCAATGGCCGATGATTTAATCAATCATGCCTTCATAATGGAACCTCCATATAAACCTCAAAACCACAGGTTCAGAGAGCTTTCAATCCAGGCAGGTGCTGGGAGGGTGGTGCACCCAGGAGGGCACAGAAGCTCTGAATTCCTTCTCCATGCCTTGGTCTATATTCCCCTTTATCTGGCTATTCATCTGTGTCCCTTATGATTTATAAGTAAAGGTGAGCTATTCTAAGTTTTGTGAGCTGTTCTAACAAATGATCAGACTTGGGGAGGGATCGTGGGAACCCACAATTTAGAGCGGGTTAGCCAGATTAAGGGATTAAGCAAAAACAACAACAGAAAAAAACACTCGTAGACACAGACATCAGTATGGTGACTACCAGAAGGAAAAGGAGTTGGGGCAGGGAGAAGAGGGTAAAGGGGAGATAAATGGTGACGGAAGGAGACTTGACTTGGGGTGATGAACACACAATACAATATATCGATGGTGTATTACAGAACCTGAGACCTATATAATTTTATTAACCAATGCCACTACAATAAATTCAATAAAAAAATAATAAAACTATGTGCATATGTGGAAATTTTAGAAAGAAAAGAAATACAGGTGACAACCTGGGACTTGGGATTGGTGTCTGAAGTGGCGAGAGTCTTGTGGAATTGAGCCCTTACTTTTGTGGCGTCTGCACTAACCTCGGGCAGTTAGTATCAGAATTGAGTGAAATTGTAAAACATCCCAGTGGGTGTCCATCAGGAACTGGAGAATTGCTTGGTGTCGAAAACTCCGCACATTTGGTGTCAGAAGGGTTATGAATAAAGGAAAAGGCATTTCCTTTCATCTCGCATCTATCATTCAAAGTAGTTTCCAACGGACTTTCTCATACCTTCTTATTCAGAAGCAAAGATTTAATGAACACTACTGTTTGCTGAGCACAGACTGCATGATGGGGATGCAGACATGATTTAGATAGAGTCCCCATATTCAATGACAACTGGTATCACAATCTCACTTGGGGAGACAGACAGAAACCACTAATCAAAAAGAAGAGTAGTATGAAGAGAATACTAGGTGTCTATCAACAGAAGAATGGCTAAGCAAACTGTATATCCATAAAACGCAATACTATTCAGCAAAAAGTTGCAAATTATTGATACACACAAGAACATGAATCAATCTCAGAAAATTATGTTGGGTGAGAGAAGTCAGGCACAAAAGAGTACATTTTGTGTTATTCCATTTATATGCAGTTCAAAACAAGTGAAACTAATCTGTGGTGATAGACGTTGGAGCCAGTGGCCCTCTGCAGAAGGCGGGGAACCAGCTGGGGAAAAGGAAATGTTCTGTATCTACATGGTGGTTACACATTTGTCAAAACTCATCTAATTATGCATTTCAAATCTGTGCATTTTACTATAAGTAATTATTCTTTGATTTAAAAATATGCTAATAAATCACAGTGGAGAAAGCCACTTTTCTGAGTCTAATCAGGAAAGACTTCACAGTGACAGTTGAGCAGGACCTTGACAGAGGAATAGGTTGTTTTTTGCTTGGAACTAAAACCAAAGGCAAAAATGTGGAGGTCTGAGAGTCCATGGGGCATGGCAAGCAGAGGCCTCAGGGATGTGTTTGAGAATGTGTGGGAAGGGAGAATAGAGGATGGAGGGAGGCAAGAAAAAGTGGTTGGGATCAGATTGTGAAAGACTTTGAATGACACACACTTTCTAATAAAGACAAAAAAAATATCAGAAAGTGCCTAGTTATGGTTTTATCTGATTAGATAAATAATGTATACTCATTGAAAAAAATAAAAATAACTATGTATAAAGCAAAAAGCAAAACATTCCCCTTCGGTGCTTGGGCCAATGCTCCAACCAGTGAGTCACGTCGCCAGGGCTTACATTTGTAATTACATAGACTAATAGGATACATATCATATGCTCTATAAGGGCTAGGACCATATTTTCACTTTTGTATTCTCAACATCTAGCACAACGTCTGGCATGACAATGAGTGTAATAAGATTCTGTATTAATTGCTAATAAATACATTTTCAATGAACATGTACATTTT
Source organism: Myotis brandtii (assembly GCF_000412655.1). Lineage (NCBI taxonomy): Eukaryota > Metazoa > Chordata > Mammalia > Chiroptera > Vespertilionidae > Myotis > Myotis brandtii. The sequence goes on from NW_005355159.1 coordinate 2,257,577, forward strand.
TGTAATTCTTTCCTTTTACCTTGTTTTTATTTTATTTAATGAAATGTAATTTTGTATACCAATTTGGGGTTTGTCATTTGAATATCTGTTTTATCATTTTTGTAATAATGCATTTTTATTGTGTTTTACAAAAGTATTGATCTGTGATGGATTAGGAAAAAAATTTTTAAATAGCTCTTCACTTCAGATAGTTTGAGAAGCAAACTAGTTCTAGAGGACCAATCAATTTCAATTTCTAATTCTTTGCTGCTTGTGTAGAAAAACATGATTGATTTTTGCATGTTGATATTGAATCCTATGACTATACGAAGTTCAATAATTAGTTCCAGTCACCTTTTTGTAGCTTCCTTAGGATTTTCAACACTGACAATTATACCATCTGAAAATAAATAATTTTATTTCTTTCTTTCCAATCTGTATGACTTATTTCTTTTCTTGTCTTTTTGCACTGGCTAGGACCTCCAGCACAATGTTGAATAAAAGAGGGAAGAGTGGACATCCTTGCCTTGTTTCTAATCTTAGTAGAGAAGACATTCACTCTTTTATCTTTTTAAGTATGGCGTTAGCTGTAGGTTTTACATAGATGTCCCCTTTTCAGGTTAGAGAAATTCTTTTTTATTATATTCCCAGTTTGCTGAGAATTTTTTTAAAAATAAATAATGGGTGTTAGATTTTGTTTAAAACTTTTCTGCATCTATTGATGTGATCCTGTTTGTTTCAGTCTGTTATTATGGTGAACTGAATGATATTTGTATGTTAAAACAATCTTGTATTATTGGGATAAACTCCACTTGGTCATATGTACTATACCTTTTATATATTACTGGATTCAATTTGCTAAAACATTGTTGATGACTTTTGTATGTATATTAGTGATAGATATTTGTCCATTTCATCTAAGTGTTTAATTTATTAGCTTTAATTTTTTTATAATATTCCCTTTTTATTTAATAACTAGAAGCCCATTGCACGAAGATTCGTGCAATAGGCCTTCCTTCCCCTGGCTGCTGGCACTGGTTTTCCTCCGGCACCTGGGACCCAGGCCTTTGGTCCAGCCGCAGCGCAGCGGAGAAGCCAAACCTCTTCAGTTTTCAGTCTTCACTCTGTGCCTGTGTATGCAAATTAACTGCCATATTTGTTGGGTTAATTTGCATAGTCACTCTGATTGGCTGGTGGGCGTAGCGGAATGACACCAATTTATATGTTTCTCTTTTATTAGTGTAGATATAAGATCTGTGGTGATATCTCTTCCCACTCCTGATATCCCTAATTTGTGCCTTCTTTTCCCCTTATCAATCTGGCCAGAGCTTTACCAAGTATATTGATTTTTCTCAAAGAACCAGATTTTTGTTTTATTGATTTCTTCTGTTGTTTTTCTGCTTTCTAGCTGATTTTTGCTATTTTCTTCATTACTTCCTTTCTTCTACTTATTTTAGCTGTTGCCTGCTCCTCTTTTTTTAAAAAAAAATTATTTATTTATTTATTTATTTATTTATTTATTTATTTTTAACTTTATTGTTGAAAGTATTACTTATGTCCCCCCTTTTCCCCCTTTGACTCCTCTTTTTCTGGTTTCTTAAGTAGAAGCTTAAGTCATTGATTTTTACTTATCTAATAAGCATTTAATGCTCAAAATGTTCCACTCTATTCCTTCCTTAGGCACTTTGCTTTGACAAGTATCTTCTCTCTCTCCTGCATCATCAATTATTCCTTTTCCACTGAGTCATTTCTATCTTCATACAAACATGCTGTTATACTGTTATAGTATAGGAAGGAAGGAAGGAAGGAAGGAAGGAAGGAAGGAAGGAAGGAAGGAAGGAAGGAAAGAAGGAAAGAAAGAAAGAAAGAAAGAAAGAGAGAGAGAGAGAGAGAAGGAAGGAGGGAAGGAAGGAAAAAAATTATTGCCTGCTCCTCTTTTTCTGGTTTCTTAAGTAGAAGCTTAAGTCATTGATTTTTACTTATCTAATAAGCATTTAATGCTCAAAATGTTCCACTCTATTCCTTCCTTAGGCACTTTGCTTTGACAAGTATCTTCTCTCTCTCCTGCATCATCAATTATTCCTTTTCCACTGAGTCATTTCTATCTTCATACAAACATGCTGTTATACTGTTATAGTATAGGAAGGAAGGAAGGAAGGAAGGAAGGAAGGAAGGAAGGAAGGAAGGAAGGAAGGAAGAAAGAAAGAAAGAAAGAAAGAAAGAAAGAAAGAAAGAAAGAAAGAAAGAAAGAAAGAAAGAAAGAAAGAAAGAAAAAGAAAGAAAGAAAAAAACACCCTCTCTTGCCCCCACATCCTCCTCAGGCTATCATACCTCTACTATAATTATATGGTTATCTGTACTCTATATACTGTGCCTACTTCCTTATCTCCCACTCTCTATAATCCACTCCATTTAGCTATTTGTCCCCACATTGAAATTGCTTTTATCAATGTCACCCAGCAAATCCATATCTTCATATGCAACCACCAATTCTTACTCCTCACCTTATTCATTATTTAGCATCATTTCACATACTTTGCCCTGGTTCTCAGGCCACCAAACTTTCCTGGTTTTCCTTCTTTCCTCAGTGACAAGTCCACCTCCCCTTTCCACCCTCTCAATTGGAGCAGCCAGGGTTGTCCTCAGTTCCCACCTTTCCCCTTGATCTACATCCATTACCCAGGTGCCCTTCATCCACTCCTAAATTTTAATACCATCTTATGTATTGGAGCTCTTCTATATTATTTCAAAATTTGTAGTGCATTTTGTAGTTGCCTTAAAGTAATACTTATGTGTTTTAATCTGGGCAGTTAGATTAAATGTTCCACAAGGACAAAGATCTCTACCACCTGTTATTTTGTCATCCTTTGTCTGTGCATGGTAAGCCCTGGTTAAAACTGTAAACCCCATCTCTGTGCTCAAGCACTGAAAACATATGGTTTTACTTCTGGTAGAAGAAGCAGGGTTTACAGTCATCCACACTTAAGCAACAAGTACCACCTGCACATTACTGAGCCTTGAAGCCAGGACCTGCTCAGGGCTCATAGTCTATTATGGTCACCTTACTAGTAGACTGCATGCCTCGTTTATTTGGCCCATGTTAGCCTTTGGGTTTGACATGCTTGCCTTACAGTGTGTCAACCCCCCAATTCTTTTACTGAGACTGAGACCATAAGCCAGTTGAGTTGTTCCTTCTATTTAGCATTTTCAATGAGGTGAAGGTAAATATACACTTCTTTCCTTTGGAGGTTTCTCATGTGTTGAGGCTGGTCACAGGGAAATCCCTGTCCCAACTAAATACCAGAAATAGCAATTAAACTAGAGCCACAATTTCAGTGTGGAAAGGCTGACAAAATTGTACCCAAATCTGGTCTGTTACCTGAGGAATGCACACACCCCCTGCCCCCTGGCTTACAAGTTAGGAGCAAAGAGCCCTTGGTCCCTGGGGATATTTCATCTAATAACACAGTCAACATAAACGTGGAGCCTCATTTCAAACCAGAGTGAACAGGCACCACATGGTTTTCTGTTTCAGCACAAAAATCTCTGTGCAGCCTTTCTGATGGCAAAGGCCAAGCTCGACCTCTTAGCTGCACTGTCTCCTCACCAAGGGGAAGGGGAAAAGGACTCTGTAGGCCGCTCAGGGTCACTGGGTAGAAACTAAACTGCACTCTCCTTGTCAATCAACTCCCATCTTTAGCCACAATTACATGGTATTTTATAAATTCACTATTTTACAATTATAGTTTTCAAGGTGAGGTCCCAGGACCTTGGAGGACTCTCCTCCACATCTCAGGGAACTTCTATGCACCAAACTGCTTCTGACACACAGAAATGAAATAGGCCTCATGATTTTAAACCAGATAACAAAGACTTATCTTTCAAAAAAAAGTCTCAGAGCTGACAGTCATAAACAACAGAATGTACAGCCAAGTTTTATAAAGGACAAAAACTGTAATAATAGATACCAAAGGATACATTATTCCAAAAAAAAAGAGGACACATGGAAAATGAATAGTGCCAAACAATCTTTTTATTGTTCACTGAAAAATACAGGTCTGGAAAGAGTCTACTGCATTGTGTACTGACTGCAAGGTCTGATATTGCAAGTATATATAACAGTATAACATATTAAATGATACCTATTGTACATACAGATAATACCCACCTCTCTAAACACTAATATTTAATAGAATGAAGTAAAAAGCCTTTTATAAAATGAGAAATGTAAACATTGCAATAATAAACAAAGTGCTCTAAGCAAAGCACTTTAAAATTGTTTTGTTGTGACATGTACTCTGTCTACCTGAAGTCAGGAATGGTGGGGACCAGGAAAAGCACAGCTAACAAAAACTAGAACTCTCAAGAAGTGTTTGAGAGTGCTATCAACTCTATGGATAAGAACACCTAGCATTTATGAATGAATCTGACACTCTCAGCAAACACTTAAATGTGCTTGAGAATAGAGATACTAACGTTGGGAACAAAAGCTATTTTCTATGCAGTCTGCAGATATCACCATTTATTCCTTTCAGCCATGTTTTCATTATGATGCACTAAAAGAGGCTATCCTGCCAGACAGGCAGGCCAGGATCGAGGTAACAGAACTTCTCCAGTTACTAAGACTAATTTAAATGAATTAAAAATAAATACAAATGTATAGAGAGCAACAAAATCAATCTCTATTATTCACGTGGCAACATATTCAAGAGCGGCAACACAAGTCACATTTCAAGGTCCACTACATGTCCCTCCAAACTGAGGAAGCTCTGTGTGGAGAACATTCGACATCGACACCACCTCCCCCTCTCCAAATACTATCAGGGTTCAAAAAGCTCATTATAGATAACAATTTTTAAAAAATTACATCTCAATATATATACAGCAACAGAGGAAGACCGTACACTCCCTCTGGGCTTTCTTGGCATTAGGCAAAGCAAGGCTCTGAGGCTATTTGCAACAACAGTGCTGAAGCTAACTATGACAATGCTCACATTCTACGAGAAATCGGGATTACAAGTTCCTTTATTCATAGGTAATCAAGGACTATTAAATAACTTCCTGAACTAAGACAACAGTCTCACCATCAAAGAAAATTTTCTTCTCACCTGAGAAGTTTTTATAAGTGAGATTTTACAATATCTCAGCTTCTTTATTTAATATGAAACTATCAATGCACAGAGGACATCCTCAGAGGTCAAGTATGAATAATATTAACATTCTCAGAGTTTTCTACACTTTACGGGCCAGCAAATACTTTATCAGCCTAACCATTTAAGAGATTTTTAAGTCCATAGCAATAACCAACTATGTATTTTTCTTATTGTGTTCATCAAAAAATACCATGTTCCAATAGGAATAAAGCTCAATTCAGTGGGAATCTTGTTCCCCTCAACTCTGCACAGTAAATTTCACTGTTTGGTCTCTACATCTCTTGCTTTTCCTATGACTCTTCTAGTCTAAGGGAAATCTCGTAGTAAGGTGGAAAATTGCAAACTCCAGCAGAACCATTGGTCTTAGGACTGAAGTAGACTTTAGGAGAATAACTGTAATTGTTTAGGGGACTAAGCAATTGTTGTTTCTAGCAAGACTGTAGCCTTGCTAGAAATAAACTGCTCTTGAGTCTCTAGACTGAGAAATTCTAGTAATTTAAACACAGGAGGGAATTTCATTGCAAAAGTTCTGGTTCAACGCTAAGGTTCTGGTTCCCAGAATGATGGTGAATGGCAGCCCAAAATACTGGCCACATTTCCATTTCGCACATGTTCATGACTCTTTCCCCATTACAGTTTATCCAGTTCTTCCATACGTCCTATCACTGGTGAGCCCCGCCACCGCTGCTCCTGTTTCATTTGGATGGTCTGCTGCACATATGGGATTCGCTGAGGTTATCACTTTAATGTGTAGGAAATCTCCATTTCACACCATAAGCTTCCTAAAAGCCATCAACTGGAAACCATTTCAAGTGAGTAAAGGCACAATTCACTGGCATTTTCTCTTTATAAAGGAAATCAAAAGCGTTGTTTAGAAGCTGAACAAACACCTTGGGTATTCCTATAAATGGAGTTATGTATCTGCTACCAAAACTCAGAGACATTTAGATCTACAGACTAGACATATTGTGTAAAAGCATGAATTTGGCAGTTGAAAACGTATTTCCAATTTTCCACTACACCATTCAGGGCAAGTGCTGGTTAGTTCCACAGGAGCGAATCGTGTCCACACCACCCTCTTGGTTTGTTTTCCTCATACACTTCCTCCAGTTTCAGCGAACCTGGCGCAGGGACATCACTCAGCAGCCTCCACGCTGCTCAGAGGCAGACAATGGGATTCACCTCAACCAGCCCAGCAACCAGCAGTCCGCTGTGCTGCGGGCCCGGGAAAAGCCTTACTCTCAGGAAAGACTCACAGAATTACATGAAAATTCCTGGTTTCAGAACACCTTCCCAGGAAGTCAGAAAATGATTGGGTTTTTAGTTAAACTGAATCTATGCTCAAAAACAATGTAATGCCTCAGAAAGCGAAATCTAGAATGGAAAAACTACAGACTAAAACAGCTTGTTAGTCAATAGCTTACTTTGGCTAAATTATCATAGTGCTCCAGTGCAATGTATTATTGCATTTAGAAGCACAGCCTACCATGTTCTCATAAGACAGGGTACTAGTGAAGTACATGAAACAGTTCATGGCCTTTTGTGACTTCAGAACTGGAAAGGACAAAGGCTGGCTAGGACTTGCCTGCCATTCAGCACAAGGTGAGTCAGGAGACAGCTAAACATCTGGGTTCTTATTCACTCATGGTGGTCTCAGCAAGTTCCTATTTGGACACTGATGGTTCTCAACTTGGCTGCACATCAGAGTCATCGAGGAAGCTTTTGAAAATCACCAAATGCCCAGACCAATTACACCTGGAGGGGGCAGCCCAGAAACCAGTGTTCTCTCTGTTTCCCCACCAGGCCATTCTCATGTGCAGGCAGGACGAGCTGCTGCATGAAAGCCATATCACAGCTGGATAGTTCTGTTTTTCAGTCAATTCCACCAGGAAGAGGAATTTTTAGAAAAAGGCACAGTTATGCTTCCTCTAAAGATGCAGCTTACTGTTTGAGAGTGCTGGCTCTGGGAGGTTATCTGGAGCGCTGGCTGTAGAGGAGGAAGTTCTTGTCTTGGCAGAGTAGGTATCGTTTCAGGCTTCGGCGGCTGCCTCCAGCAACGAAGAATGCCCAGATGCCAGTGAGCACCATGATCATATATGCTGACACCAGACTTATTTCATACTGAGGATTAAGGAAGGTCTGCAAAGGAAAAATAAACCAGCGTGGGTTATAATGGCTAGCATATTAAACATGCGAATAACCACAGACAAAGGGAAATAGGAAATACTTGTAATAGCTGGGGTGCTATTAAACACCAAACATGCGATGTATGTCCTGTCCTGGGGAGCACCAGAACCCACAAAGACACACGGACTAACCTAGGCAGCAGACACTAGCCTATAGATCTGGGCTGTGCTGTATTCGAATGGCAACCCTAGGAGTTAATGAGAAGCCAGAACCTACTGGAATACCCACCAGACGATACATGTTATATAACTGGTCCCCATTTATAATCCTTTCTGTGCAAGAACCAGTTAGTTCTTAGAATGTGGAAGAAAGCCAGACAAGTCCAAATTACTTCAGTATGAGTCCTTCGTATTTGAGGGAACATGAGGGAACAGCATCATCTCTTTTTCAGCTGCACAACTGCTGTCGGTCCCAAAAGTTGATTTGAAAAACACTGACAGGGTGCTGAGAGGTACTGGGCTACTCAATAGTGAAGACCCTAGTTTCTATCCTGACGGAGTTCATACACTGTAAGGGAGATAGGTAATGAATGAAGAAACAACTAAATTAATTACATAATTATAAACTGTGATGAATACCAGATCAGAACAGTTATAATTGTGATGGTGACAGGACAGGTAAGAATGAGGTGATCCATTAGGGTGGTCAAGGAAGGCCCTGAGGAAGTGGCATTTAAACTGAGACACACACAGGAGGAGGAGTGAGCCAGCCTTGTGGAGACTAAGGAAGGGAATAAAAGGAGCTCAGCACAGCTGAGACCCTGAGAAGAGTCAATATTAATCATGTGTAGAGATGGAGGGGCAGCACATGAGATGAAGTCAGAGAGGAGGGCAGCCAGCTACAAAGCATGTTGGTAAGGAGTGTGGATTTTACACTCAGTGCAATGGAGGGTCACAGTGTTCCCGGTAGGGGAGCTGAATGACTTTAGATTTTTAAACTGCAGAGAAAGATTAAAGGAGGCGATGGTGAAAGCAGTGAGACTAGTGAGGAAGATTTTGTACTGGACGGGAGAGTACAGGATGGTGAGTTAGACTAGGTGGAGGTAGAGATGGAGAATGGATGAAAAGAACTGACTTGCTGATGGATGGAATGTGAGGGACAGTGAGAGGCCATGTTTCTGGCTTTAGATAAATGGTGGTGCTATTTAATGTGATAACGAAGACTTGAGGAAGACCAAGCTTGGAGTGGTGGGTGAGAATCTAGTCCAAAGAGGACATGTCAAGGGTGACATGCTTGTCAGATTTCAAAAGGCAGATGTCATGTAAGCAGTTAGATATATGAGTATGGGAGGGGAGAGGCCTGGGTTAGAAACAGAAATATAGAGGCACAGTCTATAGATGGTATTTAAAACCATGGCTACGAATGAAGTTACCCAGGGAGCTATTGCAGAGAGAAGGAAAAAGAAAAGTCAAGATCAAGCCCTGAGAACATTTATGAATTGTTTGTGCTGTTCGGTATCACAGGAACACATTGGAAGTGTCAACACCACTCCATTGGCCTGACTTATTAAAAAAGAGTCAGCAAGGACTCTGAGAAGAGCCAGCAGTGGGGTCAGAGGAAAACCAGGACAGTGTGATGCAGAAGTCAGAATAGAAAAATGTCTCAGAAAAGTGGTCAACTCTTTTTAAAGGTTGCTGAGATGAAAAAAGAACATTGCCCATTAGATTTGGAGAAACAGAGGTCCTTTTTGACCTTGACAAGTGCAGTTTTAAAGGGGTGGTTGAGCAGAAACTAGATTGGGCTAGAAGTATGAGAGGTGAAGACAATCTGCGGGGATCACTCTGAGAAGTTTTGCTGTGATGGGGGACAGGGGAAAAGAGGGTGGTGCTGGGAGGGGAGAAGGCAATAATGAAATTTTATGAAGGTATGTCTGTAAGCTGATACAGAGATGGAAAGGCTGGTGAAGGAGGACAGAGAACAGTCAAAGGAGCAAAGTCTTCAGTAGGAAAGAATTAGGTCTAATGGAGGAACTGACCTTTACAGAAGGAGGGATTCTCTGCTGGGCCAGGGTCAGGTGGGGAGATAGGTTTGCATCTAGCCTAGCATTTGCACTTAACAAAAGGGAGGATCTGATTGGGCCAGTCTGTCACCGTACACCTCTGCGAATCAGAGGCTAGGGGTGTGCCTCCAAGGCTCCTCACTTTCCTCACTCACCTGACCTGCACATGTCCCTGGCTAAGGTGTCAACACTGCCTATAAGCTCTGGCCAGGGAAATAGCTGATTTGCAGGTAGCACCTATGTAAAAAGAATGCTTTTCTCAAGAGGCATCTGTGGGCATGGCAGGCATTGAACATTTTCTGGATTCTTCTTCAGAATAATTCTATACCTCAAATCCACTGAATTTTAAGTGCAAAACGTAAAGAAAAAATTGATTAGACTACATTAAATAACTTTTGTTCATAAAAAAACAACATCAGGAGACTATAAAGACAAACTACACTGTAGAAGAAGTTATTTGCAATGCATTCACCTGACAAAGCCCTCTTTTAAAGAGTACAGGATGTTCCCCCCCCCCCCCCCCAAAAATGTATACACTCTTTAACAGCTGATAGCTCAATTCTGAAAATGAAATATATTTTACCAAGTGAAGATTTGACTTTACACAGATGCCATTGTATTAAGGGTAACGTTAGCATACAGTACCACTGGAAGGTTTTAGGTAGGAGAGGCAGTAAGACTGGCTCAGAGGACAAGAAGGCCAATATAAGAAAACCTGATACAAATTCAATGTGTGTATACATTTTTTGGACATTCTATATATAAAGAACTCCCCCCCCCCGCAAAAAAAAAATCAAAGCAAAACAGACAACCCAATAGAATGATGGGCAAAAGACGGGAACAGGCACTTCACAAAAGGATTATCCAAATGGCCAATAACTATATGAAGACGTGCTCAACCTCCTGCCCTGGCTGTTCGGTCCAGGATGCTTTCTCCAGACCAGCTGCAGAACCACCTCTACTTCAAGTCTTTGCTCAAATGTCACCTTCACACTGAAGCCTATGCTGACTACCTAATTCAAAAATTCGCCATCCCTCCACCTCCCACACTCTGGATCCCTTTTAACCTGCTCCACTTCTCCTTTCTTTCACAGTACCTACCGATTTCTAGATACTATATAATTTCTCATTATGTCTATTGCTTATTGCCCCTTCCTTCTTACTAGCTTATAAAGGCAGTGATCTTTGTTTTGGTCACTAAACTGTTTTGTTCACCTAGAACAGTACCTCGAACATAGAAGGCACTTAATAATTATTTGTCAAATGAACGGTCAATTGGATTCATAAGGACATTTGCTTTTTCATGTAACTTCCTTTCTGGTTATAAAATGTAAATTGTAAAAAGCTTAGAACATGGCAAAAACTATAAAGAGTTAAAAGAATCCACCCAGAGATAAATGTATTTAATATTTTAATGCACTCTCTTTCTGATCTTTTTTTTTCTCTCATGAAGATTTAACTTTACACAGTTGCCATGATATTATGGATAACGTTAGTATCCTGTACCACTGGTAGGAGAGTCAGTAAGACTGGGTCAGGACAAGGAGGCCAATATAAGAAAACCTGATACAAATTCTACATGGGTGGGGAGGAGAGAAACATAAGACAGGACACCATCAGAAGAAAACTTTTATATCCTTTAGATGAGAAATAATAAGGGTCTGGACAAGGCAGTGATGGAAATAATTCTGATGTAAATATCTGAGAAACTATAATAAAAGCCAGGCCCAAGGCATTCAAAATTATTTTAAAATGTATCTAGTCAAGTTTTCTTTTTAAACATTTCTCTTGAAAATTGGCATTATTATAATGTCAGAGAGAAGGGATTGAAATGGTCATTCTTGTTATTGATCAGTGAGAGTAAAAATGATACAACCCCGTGGGCAGTATTTTAGCAATTTGCATCAAGGGCTTTAAAAATATTCATACTATTTAACCTTATAATTCCATTCCTTGGAACAATATATTTTAAAAGTTTCATGTACAAAGATGTCTAAGACAGCGTTATAATATCCAAAAGTAGAAACAGAAGGGATCAGTCAGTTAAGCATTCTATAATACAATTTTTCTGTGATGATATAAAGCCATTAAAATTTATATATTAAAAAATATTTATAAGAACATGGAGATTGTTTAAGATGTGTTACACGACAAAGCATAATTCAAGACTATTTCAGGTTTGACTGTACCCATTAAAAAGAAAGACACTAGGGAAACATCTTTAATGAGATCTACCAACAAATTAATAGTTGTCTTTCTGTAGTAAGACTTAGATGATTTATCTATCATTCATCCATTCTTTCAAGTAACATTTCTGAATTTCTTCATTTTCCCATGAGCATGTACTTCACTTAGGGTGGAATCTACCACTGTACACAGGTGGACTTGAGCTCCAAAAAACAGTTTGAGCACAGTGGCCGTACTCACCAGGGCCGACACCAGCAGGTGGGTCAGAATAACTGCAAGAAGGGGGTACCAGTTTTTCTTCTCACAGCCATCAAAGAATATGATGCCCCAGAACATGTGCAGCAATATGATCACCTGCGTCATGAAAGCTGAAAGACAGCCACCCATTAGTGCTCAGGATTCGAACAGCAGACGCCAAAGCCCACCGAACATCTCACCTGGTCGTGGTACACAGGCTCTTGGGGGTCCACACCACTGGGGGAGCTTCACTGCCACCTGACAGAAGCAGGACCAGGACACACATTCGCTCAAATGTAACTTGGAAAACAAGATTTCTAAACCAGGGGTCAGCTCTGCAGCAGCTTCTCTAGAATGTGAACCTGTTAAAAGTCAACTTGAATCTGGCTTTCAAGAAGTGTCTCTGACCCCTAGCCAGTTTGGCTTAGTGGGTAGAGTGTCGGCCAGGCCACTAAAGGGTCCCGGGTTCAATTCCAGTCAAGGGCACGTACCTCAGTTGCAGGCTCTATCCCTAGGGGCGTGTGTGGGAAGCAACCAATCAATGTTTCTCTCTCTCTCTCTCGCGGGCT
>NW_005355159.1:2269900-2292162 GCF_000412655.1 Myotis brandtii
CCCCCCCTCCTTTCCCCTCCCTCAAAAAATCAATGGAAAAATATCCTCCGGTGAGGATTAACAAAAAAAAAAAAAATAAGTTCCTCTGAGGAATACAATAAAACTATTGTGATATCTAATCAGCTTTTTCTAAATTAGCCTTCCACACTAATTAAGAGACACTTTTCTCAATTAAATGGAATATCTTTATTTATTTATTTGTTTGTTTGTTTGTTTGTTTGTTTGTTTTCGTTAATCCTCACCCGAGGATTTTTTCCCATTGATTTTTTTTTTTTTAGGGAGAGTGGGAGAGGGAAATACAGAGAGAAACATCAATGTGAGAGAAACACATCTATTAGTTGCCTCCTGCATGAGCCCTGACCAGGGCCCAGGCAAGGGAAGAGCCTGCAACCAAGGTACATGCCCTGGACTGGAAACAAACCCTGACTCTTTGGTCTGTAGGCCAGCGCTCTAAACACTGAGCTAAACCAGCGAGGGCAGGAATATCTTTGTTTTAAACAAGTTTTCACTGAAGTGAAATTTCTCCTTGGATTTTTTTTAAAGGCCAAATGGAAGAATAAAAATATTCAACATTGCAATAATTATCTAAAATTCTTCTGAGGCAACTGAAATTGAATCTGATTAGCACATACAGCTTTTCCTGTGGAATATTGTGGGGGTGTGTGTCCTGGATAACATTCTTCATTTTAAAAGGTGAAGTTCCACATATTCTGAAAGTTTTAACATGTAAAAAGAAAAGGCACACAGAGTTCCCTTTTTTGGCCATGTAATAAGACACCATTAACACCTACCAGTCTGGCAAAAATTCAGGTCTGATGCTTCTCTTTCACACTGCTGGTAGGAAAACAATCTAGCATTACCTACTAAAGTTAAAAATTTGAGCACTCTTTTTCACTCAAGCAATTCCACAGCTAGATCTGAACTCTGAAGCAGTTAGTTCTTGAATCAATAGATCACTAGCACCTGAGAACTTATTAGAAATGCAACCTCTTGGGCCCTGGTCAGTGTTGCTAAGTGGTTAGAGCATCAGCCTGTGCACTGAAGGGTCTTGGGTTCGATTCCCAGTCAAGGGAATGTACCTGGGTTGAAGGTTGAATCCTAAGCCCTTATTGGGGCATATTTGGGAGGCAACCAATCAATGTGTCTCACATCAATGTTTCTCTCCCTGCCTCCCCCATCCCTACCAATCTCTCTAAAAATCAATGGCACAATATCCTCTGGTGAGGATTAACAAAACAAACAAACAAACATACAAACAAACAAAAAAGCAATGCAAATTTTTGGGACCCCCACCAAACTTGCAGGATTAGACACAATGAGCCCAGCAATCTGTTTAAATAGCCCGTCAGTTGATTCTGATGCAGTCAAGTTTGAGAACCTCTGCTCTAGAGAAACTCTCATATATTTGCACAAGGAGATATATATATATTAGAGGCCCAGTGCACAAAAATTTGTGCACTCAGGGCGGGGGGTCCCTAAGCCTGGCCTATGCCCTCTTGCAGTCTGGGACCCCTCAGAGGATGTCCACCTGCTGGCTTAGGCCCGCTCCCTGGGGGATCGGGCCCAAGCTGGCAGTCAGACATCCCTCTGGCAGCCCAGTAGCCCTCAGGGGATGCCCACTTGCCAGCGGGGAGCAGGCCTAAGCTGCAGTTGGACATCCTTAGGGCTGCTGAGGAGGCGGGAGAGGCTCCCACCACCACCACTGTACTGGCAGCCGTCAGCCTGGCCTGTGGCTGAGCAGAGCTCCCCCTGTGGGAGCACACTGACCACCAGGGGACAGCTCTGCATGTCTGCCCCCTGGTGGTCAGTGTGTGTCATAGTGACCAGTCATTCCCAGTTGTTCTGCTGTTAGGGTCAATTTGCATTATTGACCTGGGGCGGGGGGAGGGGGTTCCCCCAGCCCGGCCTGTGCCCTCTCGCAGTCTGGGACCCCTCGGGAGATAACGACCTGCTGGCTTAGGCCTGCTCCCGGGTGGCAGAGGGCAGGCCCAATCCCTTTTATTATATAGGATATTTACATCAGCACTCTTTGTAATAACAAAAAATGTCCATCATTACCAGAAAACATAGACTGTAGTACTATATATTCACACATGGAATACTATATAATCTATAATATAAATGATCTCAAGAATATAATGCTGAGTGGGAGGAAAAACATTGTGGAAAAATGACTATTATTTCACTTATACAAAGTAAAACACACACAAAACAATATTAAAAAGACCTAACTGTTGTGGTTTGAGAAAAGCAAGTTGTTACATCTAGTGATCGTGTGCTATCCTTTCTGTAAATGATGGTAAATACTTTAACTAAAGTAGAAAAGGGATTTTTTACGCTGAGGACAAGGTTGACTAAACTAAAATGATGTATTTTAACCCCAGTGATGATCCTGGAAAGGGAAGCTGCCCTGAAGATAGATGTCTGGTGAAGTGATGGTGCAGAGTTGATACCACTGAAGACACTCAGGAGTTAAGTTTACTAGATCAGAAAAGACAGGGTAGAAACTACAATCTACACAGCACAAACGTTCACACTCTAAGGTTTTTCTAAAACCTAGATGTCAATCCAATGGCAAGAGAAAGCAATGGCACCATAAATGTGTCATCTATTTGTCAGCTTATGTTTGCCCTTCTGTCTATGCGTTACCATGAACACTGAACCAGCCAATCATGCTCCCAAGTCCTGGAGTTCAGCTACTTGGAAAATGCTCTAACTTAGGGAATTTTCAGTCCATTCTCATCCAAAAGAGCATTCTTCTGTGAGTTTCAGACAAAGATCCTCAAGATATCCTTAGCTCTGACTTATCTTCCAAATTCTAGGCCCACATTTCTGTTTGCAAGGCCCTTTCCTGCCCCCCAAAAATACCTTTTATGGATTGGCCCTATCTCCAAAGTAAAGTCTACATCTATGCCTGTCTGTGCCGGGCACTGATCTAAGCACTGGGGGTATCATGGTGCACAAAACACAGTCTCGCCCAGCCAGTATTCCTCAGTGGTTAAGCATCGACCTATAAACCAGGAGGTACAGTTTGATTCCTGGTCTGGGCACATGCCTGGGTTTTGGGCTCCATGCTCAGAAGGGGTCGTACAGGAAACAGCCAATCGATGATTCTCTCTCATCATTCTATCTCTCTCTCCCTCTCTGAAATCAGTAAGAATATATTAAAACAAAACAAAACAAAAACACAGTCTCATGGAACTCTCCCTACCTTTACTGTTTACTGTCTTATTAACACAATATCTGACCTCTCGGGCAATTATTAAAACAACATACATTTCTACTTACTGCTTATTTATTCAGCTAGCACTAGTTTCTGGCTGACTCCCTTGGTCATCATAAGTCTTTACTATTACAATGTGCTATTTAAAATACTGGAATTTTATTGTTTATTCTCTCCATAATTGGTTCAAGGTCCAACAGAAACAGAGATCTGGATATCTAAACTATTCTGCCACATACATACATACCATTTGATACTTCTCTCTAGTAAGTGGAATTAACTCCAACTAGAAATGAAAATTTACAAAGAGTATCTATAGGGTACTATCATTTTATTACAAAACCTTTCTCATTTCATGTTCCTAAATATAAAATTCTAAAGTTCCTTCAGTGAATCTATCCCTATTTTGTTCTAATATTCTTAAAAGTAAAAAAAAATTCTCTAAATTAACCATAAGATTATCAAAATTAGTTTATAATCCAGATTAATGAAAGGAGCTTCCATAATTTGTAATATTTTGAAACATTAATAAAAAGATAAACAATTTTAATAAGTATTGTATGTGTGAAACTGTAGCTGTCTAGTTTGATAATGGACTTCCTGTACTGATAATTTTTAAAATCAAATTCTCTTGGTACAAAATATTTCAATCTAACCTATTTCTAAGCAAAATGTTTCAGTGTTATCTTTAAGAGGCTACATTTAGCTGTTTGGTTCTTTCATCCCTCCTGAATATACCCCAAATACTCTAGCACACAGATTCATAAATCTCTTCATTTTCCCCTTTCTCTCTCATTCCTGATTTCTACTTCTCTGCCCTTGCAAAGACAATCACCTAAGATAGCAACTAATCCTACTACTGGATCCTGCCAGCACAGAAGTTGCTATCTTCTGGCCTCCCCTGACAACTTCAGAGTATCTCTAACCATGCCAGAAAGAGCCAAGGGCTGCTGCTGGGTGAGGGTGGCAACAGAAAGGATGTGACTAACAATGGGCTTCAGACTTCTTTTTCCAAATAAGAGTCTGGAGTGTCAAGTTTCGGTGACACTCCTCGATCCCTCTTGGTTACAAAAACTCCCTGGATTCAATCTCTAATGACCTAGCCCAAGTAGAAGTCAGGCCACAAAACTAAATTAAATGAAAATGCCTTTCCTGTAACAGGGACTTAACTTTAAACCTTTGCTTTAACAAATGTAAGAGAATTTTATGACCTACTTTATTGTAATATAGATGTACATATATTACTAGTCAAATAACATTCTCCAAGATTAAAGAGACATATTAAAAATCATCTCATAATACACAGTCCATAAGAAAGGCATAGTACTGTCTCTTAATACCAACTAGATCATAAAGGAGACATCCTGAAAACAATTTGAATGACTATAGGTGTTTAAGTAGCAGTTAATATTTTATATTATGAATATGCCCCCAAAGTATGTTTATGAGCCAAAAAGACTGCCAAGGATATAATTTTATGTTTAAAATCCCTCTGGCAAATGTTGAAAATAAAGAAATTCTCTCCTCAAATTAGCTCATCAGTGTGGAGTGAGGGGGAAGCCCCTTAGAAGTTGTTTGATCTAGATGCCTATGCAATGAAAAAGCAGATCCCACAGGGTCTACTTCAAATGATTCCATTTTAGGAGTTTGTTTCATTAAAACAGTCACTATAGGAATGTTCATTCTCAAACTGAACCCAAATCTGTCTTCTAACTCAGTGATTCTTAGCTAGGATGATTTTGCCCCCAGGAGGCGTTTGTCAATGTCTATAGACATTTTTGGTTGCCACAACTGGGGGTGGGGTGCCTCTGACATATAGTACATAGAACCAGGGGTACTGTTGAACACCTTACAATACACAACACAGCCCCACAACAAAGTATTATCTGACCCCAAATATCAATAGTGCTAAGAAAGCCTAGGACCTAGGAAAGCTCTTGAAGAATCATGAGTGAACTCTTTCCATAAGTGACACATTTAAAAATACTTGAAACTCTCTATTAGTCAGCTATGGTCACAAAAATGCTACATAATAAACCACGTCAACACTCATTGGCTGGCATGGCCAGTGGGAGCATGGGGTCTAAAGTAGTGCTCGCTGAAACCTGGGATCTGGCAGCAGACGGTGAGTGCGGGCTCTCAGGATTCTATTACTTTGTATTCATGCTTCATTGATTGACTTCTTGAAATTAACTAGGACTTTCCCATGTTTATCTCAGGTCTGGAATAGTTTCAGCACCATTACCATTACACCATTTAACTTCTCTTTAAATGTCTGTTCCAAACTAGCCCTCAAACCATCTATTCCTCCTGTCATATGTGAGGCAAAAGCAAGCCCATAAGAACTGGGGTGAGATTTTAATAGAAATTGGAGATAAGATTTGTAGTTGGACTGAATGTGAGCTAGGAGACAAAGGGAAGAGTTGGGAATTACTCCAAAGTTTTTGACCTGAGCAACAGAAAGGATGGAAGTGCATTAACTGAGAGGGCTACTTGTGCTCTGCATACTTGATAGTATATCACAGACTACTAGAGACTACAATAGGCCACGGTTTAGTGAAAGGACTTTCTAGAAGTACAATTTTCCATTCTGTTATTTGAGCAGCTTGAAAAAAGACTATTACATGACAGATGTAATAAAAACATACATCTACACGAATAATAGACAAATATGTAAATTGACCATCTCTCCACGATGCCCATAGCCAATCAGGAGTGACTATGCAAACTAACTCAACAAAGATGGCGGGCCTGTGGGCATCGAGGAGGTACGCAGGCACTGAGCGGCCAGGGGCAGGGACAGGGCCAGATGCCTGCTATGAGGGGGGTGGGGCAGGGGGTGGAGTGAGCTACAGGAGGGCGGCGAGCGAAGGTGGAAGGTGGCTCTGGCCAGAGTGAAAGCAGAAGCCAGAGAGAAGACCTGGGTCCCGGGTGCTGGAGGGAAGCCGGTGCCGGAAGCCAGGGGAAGGAAGTCCTATTCTTGCACGAATCTTCTAATAATAGACATATGTAAATTGACCATCTCTCCACGACACCCATAGCCAATCAGGAGCGACTATGCGAATTAACTCAACAAAGATGGCGGGCCTGTGGGCGTCGAGGAGGTACGCAGGCACTGAGCGGCTGGGGGCAGGGACGGGGCCAGACGCCTGCTGATAAAATTGATAACATAGTACAGCATATAGAGTATCCTTGTGTCATAGCCAGTGCAGTTAGCTGTGATCATTTATTATAAGAAACTAGAGGCCCAGTGCATGAAATTTGTGCACTCAGGAGGGAGGGGGGGTCCCTCAGCCCAGTCTACACTCTCTCGCAGTCCGGGAGCCCTCAGGGGATGTCTGACTGCCCGCTTAGGCCACTCCCCACCAGTTGGACATCCATAGTGCTGCTGCGGAGGTAGGAGAGGCTCCGGCCACCACTGCTGCACTCACCAGCCGTGAGCCCAGCTTCTGGCTAAGTGGCACTTCCCCTGTGGGAGCACACTGACCACCAGGGGGCAACTCCCCTGGTGGTCAATATGCATCATAGTGACCGGTTGTTCCACCATTCAGTCTATTTGCTTATTAGCCTTTTATTACATAGGATTAACAATCTAATAAATTCACAAAAGAGTAAAAATTGCAGATTAATCTCTGTGGCCTATCATTTTCTCCATGTGATTAATAGATGCTATATTTTTCTACCACTTTGCAATTGGTAATGTAGTTATTTGAGATAGTCTTGCTTATAAGGAACTTTCATTTAAAAATCTAAACATTTATCACTGTTATGTCTCCTTGGGCAAGGGAAATAAAGGAAAAAATAAACGAGTAGGACCAAATCAAACTAAAAAGCTTTTGCACAGCAAAAAGACAACCACCCATTAACAAAATGAAAAGGGAACTCACCGAATGCGAGAACATATTTGTCAATGATATATCTGTTAAGGGGTTAATATCCAAAATTTATGTAGAACTTATAAAACTCAACACCAAGAAGACAAACAACCCAATTAAAATATGGGCAAAGGATCTGCATAGACACTTCTCCAAAAAGGACATACAGGTGGCCAATAGACATATGAAAAAAATGCTTAACATCACCAATCATCAGAAAGATGCAAATTAAAACCACAATGAGCTATCACCTCACACCTGTCAGAATGGCTGTCAACAAATCAACAAACAATAAGCGCTGGCAAGTATTGTAGGGAAAGGGAACCCTCAGTGCACTGTTGATGGGAATGCAGACTGGTGCAGCCACTGTGGAAATCAGTATGGAGTTTCCTCAAAATATTAAAAACGGAACTGCTTTTTGACCCAACAATCCACTTCTGGAATATATCCAAAGAAACTTGGAACTCTAATTTGAAAGAACATATGCTCCTCTATGTTCACTGCAGCATTATTTACAATAGCCAAGATCTGGAAACAGCCCAAGTGCCCATCAGTAGATAAGTGGATAAAAAAAAGCTGTGGTACATTTACACCATGGAATACTGCTTTGTTGTAAAAGAAGAAGAAGAAGAAGAAAGAAGGAGAAGGGAGAAGGGAGAAGGGAGAAGGGAGAAGGGAGAAGGGAGAAGGGAGAAGGGAGAAGGGAGAAGGGAGAAGGGAGAAGGGAGAAGGGAGAAGGGAGAAGGGAGAAGGGAGAAGGGAGACTATAGCATGGATGGACCTGGAGATTATTATGCTAAGTGAAAAAGCCAGTCAGAGAAAGACAAGTATCATCTGATCTCACTTATATGTGGAATCTATAGAATAATAATAAATAGACAAACAAAATAGAAACAGAGGCATGAATACATGGAATAGACTGACAGTTGTCAGAGGAAAGGGAGTTGGAGTGGGTGGATGAAAGAAAGTGAAGGGATTTAAAAAACATTATGTACACACAACAGTGTGGTGATAGCCAGAGGGGAAATGGGCAAAGAAAGTGAAGGGATTTAAAAAACATTATGTAACACACAGACACACACAACAGTGTGGTGATAGCCAGAGGGGAAATGGGTTGGAGGTAGGTGGAGGTGTGCAAAGGGGCGATAAATGGAGATAGAAAGAGACTTTGCTTTGGGTCATGGTCATATGATGCAGTGTGCAGATGATGTTTTGCTGAGTTGTAGATTTGAGACCTATATGGTTTTGTGAACCCATGTCACATCAATAAATTCAATAAAAAATAAAATAAAAATTCAAACATTTAATAAACTGCCACATTGGAGAGCTTACACTTTAAAATACTGTGAAAGTGAATAAATGAGAAAACTCACTGGGTTACAACAGCAAGGATTTATTCTCATGCTCACTGGTCTGAAGTTGACTAATGAAGGCTGGGTTCCGCTGGGCAGCTCTGCTGCAGGCTGCTGGGTTTGGCTCCCCACTGCATGCTGGGCTCAGGTCTGCTCTATACATCTTCATTCTGGGGTCCAGGTTACATGGGCATTGACTATGTGAGGCATGTTCTCATGGCACATGACCAGAGCCCCAGAGGGCAGGCCAACCATACCAGTGCTTTTTAAGCCTCTGACTTATATCACATCCACTAATCGGCCAATGCAAGTCACATGAGTGAGCTCAAAGTCAGGGGCAGGGAAGTACATTCTGGCCACCATGAGGCCAGGCAAGGATGTGGCTGTATAATTCTATTACAGAGAAATGACAAATTGGAACAAAAATGGAATCTCCCACATTCCTCACACTTTCATTTTTCTTCAAGCTCAATATTCCTCCTTCCTTCAATCATACTCCGTAAGACACAGCTTCTAGATCATTCACCGTACTGACAATGTCCTATACCAATTTTAGTTCTTCAGTATTCCTATTAAATACAATGCTCAGAACTGAACACAAGATTCCATATGTGGTCGGACCATATTGATTTCTCCTACAGAAAGGCATGGTGATCTTTCTGTGCCATGTTGCACCAGCAGCAGCCTCAGACCTCTCATGTTTACCGTATCTCCTGATTGTATCATTTTCTCTTGTGCTTGATTTAATCTGTTGCTGTTTTGTACAAGAACATGCTGTGCAGGCTTGTAGCCAAAGAGCAATAGGCTATACCATATAGTGTAGGTGTGTAGCACACTACACCATCTAGGTTTGTGTAAGTACAATCTGTGACATTCACACAAGGACAAAACTGCCTAGCGACACATTTCTCAGAACCTAGTATCCGTTCTGAGTTCATGACTGTATTCATCAATTAATTCTCTACTAAAATATCATTTCCTCCATAAGCTGTGCCTCGTATGTTGAAGGCCTGGGGAGGGGAGCAAATATGGGCTAGAAGGGATCAATGGGGAAAAAAGGGGACATCTGTAATACTTTCAACAATAAAGACAGCCCTAGCTGGAATGGCTCAGTGGATAGAGCACTGGCCTGCGGACTAAAGGGTCCCAGGTTCGATTCCAGCCAAGGGCACATGCCCAGGTTGCAGGCTTGATCCTCAGTGTGGGGCGTGCAGGAGGCAGCCAATCAATGATTCTTTCTCATCATTGATGTTTCTATCTCTCCATCCCTCTCCCTTTTTCTCTGAAATCAATTCAAATATTTAAAAAAATAAAGATAAAGTTATAAAATAAAATAAATATTTGTCGATCTACCTAAAAACAAAATATTCCACAAGGTGCTGAGGATACTGCAGTGAACAAGACAGACAGTCCTTAGCATCTTAGAGAGAAAGACCTAAACAAATAACTACGCAGGTGACCAATTAATACAACTGCAGTAAGTACTACGAAGGAGAAGTACAATAGCACCTGAGCATGGGTCAGAGCTTGTGTTCTGTGTGCTTACAGATCTTCCTCATCATAGTGTCTATCGCACTTTACTATAATTAGCCGTTGTCTTTATTCCCTGCTACCTTTACTGGGCTGTATTTTCATAGCCTGGTATAACTCCTATTGAATAAAAGTGCTTAATAATTATTTTTGAAATGATCAAATGGACTTGTTCAGAATACGAAATTAATGAGCCAGGATAATACTTGAGCTTAGGACTCAAATTCCCATCCTTTTGCCTCTATATGGCATTACCAAGTTAATGCTAGCCTACTACACAATTACAAATAAAAAAGAACTTATACATATATATGTTATTTATAAACTATACCTACCTGTAACTTGAAAACCTATGTACATATAGCTATCATATAATCTATATCTTACACTAACATAGGTATACTAATTAATGGCCCCCATATTCCTTATTTGTAATGGAATATGTTAAACAACATATAAACTTATAGATCTAACTGAAGAATTCAAAATGAGCTCATGCTAAATAAATGGTAACAATGACAATCATAAATAACAAACGCAAATATATACAAATTAGGAGTTATTTTAAAATACGATAAAAGGCAACTTCTTAAATGTTTATGCTACAAAGAACAATGATATACTAATAAGAAACTCTTGCACATGATAAAGTAACAGCTGTTCTTTCACTCTACAGGTCCATATTCACAGCAGGTCAGCCTGCCATCCTAACTTTAACATTAAAATATTTTCTTTTCTTTTTAAATATATATCTTTATTGATTTCAGACAGGAAGGGAGAGGGAGAGAGAGATAGAAACATCAATGATGAGAGAGAATCATTGATCGGCTGCCTCCTGCACACCCCACACTGGGGATCGAACCTGCAACTCAGGTATGTGTCCTGACCAAGAATCGAACCGTGACCTCCTAATTCATATGTCGACACTCAACCACTGGGCCACGCCAGCCGGACAAATATTTTCTTTTCTTTAAAATTTTCTGTGAATTTATAGAAATTACAAATACAATCCTCAGATTGCTAGTATATGTTTCTTTTACCTTCTCCCAAAAGAATTACTGAAAGCTAGTCCTAGGAAAACGGCCTAGCTCACTAAAGTGAATTAGCACCCTCTAGTGAAAAAAGGTGGCAGAAAAGTAAGTTCCCTTACAGTGGTTCTCAACCTTCTGGCCCTTTAAATACAGTTCCTCATGTTGTGACCCAACCATAAAATTATTTTCGTTGCTACTTCACAACTGTAATGTTGCTACTGTTATGAACCGTAATGTAAATATCTGATATGCAGGATGGTCTTAGGCGACCCCTGTGAAAGGGTCGTTCGACCGCCAAAGGGGTCGCGACCCACAGGTTGAGAACCGCTACCTTAGGAGAACACTATTTCATATCCAAAGGTTGCTGATGTAGCAGTATAATAGGACAATTTTTTAAAAAAATATATTTTATTGATTTTTTACAGAGAGGAAGGCAGAGGGATAGAAAGTTAGAAACATCAATGAGAGAGAAACATCGATCAGCGGCCTCCTGCACACCTCCTACTGGGGATGTGCCCACAACCAAGGTACATGCCCTTAGCCAGAATCGAACCTGGGACCTTTCAGTCCGCAGACCGACGCTCTATCCACTGAGCCAAACCAGTTAGGGCTAACAGGACAATTTAAGAAAATATAGAAAACTGTTGCAGTAACACAATCTCCTGATTATGTTTTTTTTAATATTAGAATCTAATATACTTTAGCTATTAATATTACATTTACTCTAAGAAACTGATACTCAGTACTATAATCATTAAAAAATATTCTAATTATGGAATGTTTTAAAAAAGATAATTTGCTATGTTGGAAGCACCACTAAATAAGTATGGCCCATTAACCCACTTTCCCATCCTCATCACGTAGCCACATGCAAAGGGCCTTGACTTTATCTTGCAGACCTTGGGAAACCATAACACATTTTTTTATATAGTTTGGTGGCTGCATACAGGATGGATTCACATGGAAAGTGGAGGTTGGTGATAGTAATCAAGGCAGGAGATGCCCAGGCCTGAATCAAAATGGTGAACAAGTGTCCAGTGGGTTTGGGGTCACTACAACATGCAGAATGTCTCTAAACTTCTGCAGCAATATATTTTTAAATTTGGTCATACCTCTGTATATCTTTTCTATTATTAAGCTGTACTGAAAAGCTTAATCATTTTTTAGACTTGTTCTTCCTATAAAGGGTAACTTCCTTGAGGATAGAAATTACCTCAGTGTAGACAATAAATAATGATTTAATTTGAAAAATGTGTGAAATGTTATTTCAATGATATAACTTGTGCGGATAAAAAAAAACATATGGTGAGGTTTTTAAAAAGTACTTTTAAAAGATTCTCTTAAGGAGAAATCTTATGTTAATTATGTACATCACCAACTCTCAAATGTGATCACTACATCATGATGACAATTTTTATCTTGTGGATAAAAAAGCTCTTTGAAATGAGTTGGTCCTTTTATACTGCATCTTTGAGTTTAAAAAGTCAACTCATCTATTATCATTTTCCTCTCAATTTCTTTTTAAAAAATATAGTATGATTTATTTTTAAATGTTCAAAGGTAAGAAAACGAAACATTAATTTTCTTTCAGATACATACATGAAGGTAAAACTTTCAAAGCAAAACATGTATACGTGTTAAAAACCTGACTTTCAAACCTGATTAAACCAGGAAATTAATAACAGAATCAGGTTACCTGCGAGGAAGGAGTGATGAGGAACAAGGGACTCTAAGTCCCTGATAATGATCTAGTTCTAGCCCGCCCCAGGCTTTCACCGCCCTATTGCCTGTGTCCATGGGTTACGCATGTATGCATACAAGTTCTTTGTGTGATCTCTTCCTCTCAAAGTTTTTATTTTCCTATCCTTTACTTTGTGGTGCCTATTAGAAAATATAACATAAATTTCTATTCACTTGAATTCCTAAGCCAGGGAACTCCAACAGGATGATCAATTAGATCAGAAGCTTAAACATTCACAGCTACCAGGCACATACCTGAATTTAGGAAGAAGTAGGGAGAGTCTCCATGAATGCCCACTGTGCCTGGCCCCAGGGAGTCAGACAGGGTGTTCACAAAGGAAAATACTCCACTCATGATTCCAAAGCCCAGGCCAGAAACTAAAGAGGCAGAAAAAAAAAAAAACTGTTAAACCCTTTCATGCTATGATTTGTCTTCAAATTTCCAAGGACTGGGAAATACTATTTTGTGGAAGGGGAAAAGGTGCACATGCTATGGGGGAAACAGTGGAAAGCCGGCTCAGAAGAGGCAGGTGCTTGGCTAAATGATGAATCGAGTGAGAAGAGGAAAGGGAATGACTAGTGGGATGTAGCAGAGAAATGAAAAAGATCTAGGCAGAAGCAATAGGTGAAATAGGGAAGGATATGATGCTGAAGCTCTGGCTTTAGTTATAACAGAGTCTAAGTGTGATGGCTTAGAACTAGGAACTGTACTTGAAGTGTGACTGCAGTGTAAGAAGTGATCCCTGGGCCAAACTGGCTGATTCAACTTACAGACCTAGATCCAATTTTAAAAACGTAATTCTAGCCCTGGCTAGTGTGGCTCAGAGGTTAGAACATCGACCGGAGCACCAAAGGCCTCACGTTCAATTCCTAGTCAAGGGCATGTACCTGGGTTGCCATTTGCTCCCTGCCCCAATCAGGGTGTGTGCAGGAGGCACAGTTGATGTGTCTCTCTCACATTGATGTTTCTCTCTCTCTCTCTCTCTCTCTCTCTCTCTCTCTTTTTATCTCTCTCTCTTTCTCTCCCTCTCTCCCTCCCTCCCTCCCGAAAAAAATATCCTCATATGAGGATTAACAACCCCCCACCCCCCAAAAAGAACACACACAACATAATTCTAAAAAATATGCAGAGGTATTAACTATAGCAATATAATGAGGTATTAACTATAGCAATATAATGAGTCCTCCTAGTCCAGCCAAAGTCATGGTAACCACCCAGAGAAGGTAACAGTAATCTCACTTAGAAATTGTTAGTTAACTAGAGTCTTAAAAACTTAACTTCCAAACCTGGCTAATATTTAATGGACACATAGATAAACGTCACCTGCAATCATTTCCCCCTTTACATAAGGGCCCTGAAAAGCTAGAAAAATAAACAATATACACCAAGAGACCAGACAGCAATAAAATACTATATCCACAAAGATGTAAAAGACAAAAATGCTTTCATGCCAAATTTTATTTCTTTCTTAATGACCATGCAATTCTAACTTACCATAGGCCAGCAGTCGCATAGAAGGTGCTGGCTCATCTGGATTAATAGTCTTCAAACCCTCATTGGCTTTTCTAAAATAAAACCACACAGATAATTTTTTTTAAAGAAAAAGTAGTATATCAGGAAAATACATACGATACTTCAAAATCCAGACACTTAATAAGGATTTTGGTAAGGCTATACTCTAAATCCAAAATCCATTAAAAAACAAAACAGCAAATTTGCAATTAACCTAAAATCAACCAAAATTTCCAACCCACTTTTACTTTTTATCTAATCTTCACATAAAAGAGAAAAATAAGAAAAACATAAGTAAACAAGACATCAGGAAAAAAGCAATACTTCTGATCTTCGCATAAAAGAGAAAAATATAAGTAAACAAGACATCAGGAAAAAAGCAATACTTCTGACTACTTCCTGAGATTAGTAAATACTTAGTTCAATATCCTATGGTGATCAGAGGAGTGGCAGCATGAGAGAGGACCTTGGTCTCTCCCCCTGAAACTTTAACAAGTTGATCAACTATAACTCAACAAAGGCCTCCCTGCTCAATATAGAGGCACGCCTGCAGGATCCACACATTGAAGCACATAAAGGTGGGAAAACGGAACAAATGGGAAGGCGAGAAGGGAGGAGAGCTCAGATGGCCATGGGTGCACCGTGCAGTGGGGGGCTCCAGGCCCCAGCCCGCTTGGCCAGGAGACGGGAGGAAACCAGCAGTAGCCGGCAATTCCTTCCTTCGGCTGGGAGGAACAGGGAGTGATTCAGATGGCCATGGGTGCACCCTGCAGGGGGGGGGGGCTCCAGGCCCCAGCCCGCTTGGCCAGAAGAGGGGAGGAAACCAGCAGTAGCAGGCAATTCCTTCCTTCGGCTGGGAGGAACAGGGAGTGAGCACTGCTTCAGGAGTGAGTGGTGTAAAATGGTACAGCCACTACGGAAAACAGTCTGGTGATTCCTCAAAAAATTAAGAGTAGAGTTACCATATGACCTAGCAATCCCTCTCCTGGGTATATATCCGAAAAACTCGAAAACATGTATTCACAAAGATATATGCACCCCTAAGTTCATTGCAGCATTCTTCACGGTGGCCAAGACATAGAGACAACCAAAGTGTCCTTCAATAGATGATTGGATAAAGAAGATGTGGTACATATGCACAATGGAATACTACTCAGCCATAAGAAAAGATGAAATACTGCCATTTGTGACAGCATAGATAGACCTTGAGACTATTATGCTAAATGAGTCATTCAGAAAAAGCTAAGAACCATATGATTTCCCTCATATGTGGGATATAAAACTGAAACTCGTGGACACAAAGAGCAATGTGGTTGTTGCCAGAGGGAAGGGGGTGAGAGGGGATGGAGGGTTAAGGGGGACTAATATATGGTGACAGAAAATGATTTGACTTTAGGTGGTGGACACACAGGGCAATATACAGATCTTGAATCAGAAATGTACACTTGAAATCTATATGATCCTATTAAGCAATGTCAACCCCTCCCAAAAAAAATTTAAAAAATATATATCCTGCCGAAACCGGTTTGGCTCGGTGGATAGAGCGTCGGCCTGCGGACTGAAAGGTCCCAGGTTCGATTCCGGTCAAGGGCATGTACCTGGGTTGCGGGCACATCCCCGGTGGGAGATGTGCAGGAGGCAGCTGATCGATGTTTCTCTTTTTAGAGAGAGAAAGAGAGAGAGAGAGAAATGTCAATGAGAGAGAATCATCAATCAGCTGCCTCCTGCACATCCCCTTCTGGTAAGCAAGCCAGAAATCCAGGCATGTGCCCTGATGGGGAATTGGAACCGGTGACCTCCCATGCACAGGAGGATGCTCAACCAACTCAGTGACACCATCCAGGGCTGTCACTGAAATTTTTCCTTTTCCCAGAGAGATACATCTTCAACCCCACTGTGTTGGTACTTCCTTATATCTTCCACCTGGCTATACTTATTCTGCCACCCTCCCTTCTAGTTTCCACTCTATAGAACCTCACTTGTATTCAAACTTCTATTCAAACAGTCTATTTCAGGCAGGAATTTCTCAAAGAAACCGTCTTTACCAATGATTGGTAATCACTATCTCTCCTTTCTCTTAAATCCTATAATAATGATGGTCTAAACTCCTATATGGGTATTTAATCATAGGGTTGTCTGATTCTAAAATATTTACATATTTGATTCATATCCCCCCCCATACAGGCTTCAGGGGGAAAAATAATCAGGGGGGAATATAATGCTACCATCAAAAAAGAAACTAAATGAATACCTGAATGAAAGATTAGAAAATTGCTTACCAAGAAATGATCCTTAGAGGGATCACATCTGTGCTTCTGCTGTGGACAATTCACAAACTTTCCCTGCTCCCCACACAAATGTGTGAGGAATGCAAGGTGTGGCTGGGTCGGTTCCACTGTGGTCACTATTACTAGCCCTTGTTGGCTACAATCTCTGCGACAATGATCCTGACTCAAAGGATACTTAAGTTATATTTACTATAAATATCATGAAATTAAAGGCAATGCAGAGGTCAACCGAAATAATAATAAGCAGAACGAAAAAGAGTCTTTTGTTTTTCTAGACTCAAAAGAAACAATTTGCCATTTCATTCTCCATTTGGTAGGATCATGAGCCAATGACTGCCAACCTCTTTCTCTGGAGCAGTAACCAACTAAAATGTCCAATTTTCCTGAACAACAAACTTATGTGTCACGGGAATGTTGTTAAAGGCTAATTAAAGCTTAGAAACATAGCAGCAATACTCACCATTAACAAATGAATAGTATAATGGTATAAAAGAATCGATAAATTTTGGAGGATTTTTGTTTTATATAAATTGGTCAGTAATGAATAAAAGATTTTTGCTATCTGGAATAGCAAAGTACTACGCCGAATATATTAAATATATAAACCCAGAAGTTAATAAACTTCCTCATTCTATATTACAAGTTTGTGGGAGGAAAGGTCTATGGCACTGATAGTTCTCCGTGTTAAGATTAGGAAGCGAGAAAGTACAAAACACCACCCGTTTCCGTGTTCCTGACAAAACACACGACTGGTGGTGTAAGGGACAATGTTCTTATTACGACCATTGTATTGAAGTGGAAAATTCTTTGTTTTCATTTATGATAGTTTCCAAGAACAAAAAAGAAAAAGCCAGATTTTAAAAATATAAACTTTGAAAAACTACTGATAAATCATTCCATCTTTCTCCTTTGTTCTGATTCTCTTTTTTTTGTATGTGTGTGTAAGAGAGGGACAGTACAAAGGAATATGCATATAAATTAAATACATCATTGTAGAAATTTAAACAAAATATGCCTCTTAAGAAATTATGGCAATGATTGTCTTAACTTATTTTATAAATGAAAAATTTTCTCAAATTACTAAATATTTATGGTATTAGCATTATAAGACAAAATTGAATTAAACTACAAAAACTTCAATCAAGCCAAAAAAAAAATTCGAGTGTAGGTTTTAGGCAATGTACAGGACCATAACTTGGATTTTTTAAAAAAAATTAAGATAGAAAGGGCTGCCACTTGTAGCCAATTTTCACAGTGCAACTCTTTGCTAGGCTGAAAGTTAGAATTCATTCACTCAAGATGAAGTACTGTTCTGAAGACTTGACCATAAAATAAACTTAGGTAGACTGCAATGATAAATATTTTGATTCAAGTCCATAAATGTAAAAAAAATACTGGTGCAAACTCTCCACATTTTCATTTTGGCATCAACTTCAGATAACAAAAATTTGATGACGTACTTTAAATTTAAATGTTCAAAATGCACTTTGGCAATGGAACACTTAAAATATTGATTAAGCCAAAGTTCCTATATTTGAAGATAGTGTAGCATAAGAGAAGAATTTAAATGCATCTATATAAATGTTAGCCATGAATAAAGGTATCCTAATAATTCTCAAACTTGTTTTAACACATAACTACATAACATCCAACATTTCTAAAATCTTCTAGGAAGATACTGTACAAAATTCCAAAGGCTTGCTAAAGATGCATTCCAAAGGCTCCTGCTAATACAGGTTTGTTCTAATATCTTATTTGCAAATTTCCAAAGGTTCTTTTGGAGCAGTAAACATGTTTTTCTGGAAGGCCAAAGAGGCTTCTCTGAACTTGCTGGCATGAGAGCCTGCAGATTGACAGCCATAATTCCTTCTGCATGTGGCCCTATTCCCTCACTATCCTCATTAAAATGTCAACCAATGTTCAGTGGGTAGCCCTTCGGAACCAAAGGTTAGTACCAATAAAGAGTTGCATGTCAGCCTGGCCGGTGTGGCTCACTGGTTGAAACGTTTACCTATGAACCAGGAGGTCACAGTTTGATTCCTGCTCAGGGCACATGCCGGGTTATGGGCTCGATCCCCAATGTGGGGAGTGCAGGAGGCAGCCAATCAATGATTCTCTCTCATCATTGATGTTTCTATCTCTCTCTCCCTCTCCCTTCCTCTCTCTGAAATCAATAAAAACATTTTTTTTTAAAAAGTTGCATTTCAGGTGGGAACTGTGAAGAAATAAGAAGATACCCGGAGTCTTAAAGGCTTAGTAAATCCATGTCTTAAACTGTGAAAATCTATTCAAAGTTTTGCTTCAACATTAGGATCATCGTATGTGAAAATGCAAAACCAACATGAGCCAAAGATGTTGCTGACAGGAAACCCAGAGCAGCCTTTGACGCTGAGGTCTGAAGAGAACGGTGCCCAGGCAAAGAGGAAAGGGCCACCGGCCTCTGCACTACTGTAATCACAGGGTGCTCTGCTGGGTCCGGAGCACAGGCAGGCTCCAGGCACTGACCAAAAGGGACATGTCCACTGACATAAAAGAACAGGGGCCGGAAAAGGTTTGGAAGCCACACACATGCCTTCTGAGGACTAGGTGAAGAAATGAGGAACATTTAGCTGTGAAAGAGACAACCACCAGAGGACAGAGATTTCATTTGACTGTATGTTTCTTGAGTGGGGCAGAGGTCAGAAAGAGGGAGATTTTGATTACCTTAATAATATTCTATTGTTGCCCTAACCGGTTTGGCTCAATGGATAGAGCGTCAGTCTGTGGACTCAAGGGTCCCAGGTTCGATTCCAGTCAAGGGCATGTACCTTGGTTGCGGGCACATCCCCAGTGGAGAGTGTGCAGGAGGCAGCTGATCGATGTTTCTCTCTCATCGATGTTTCTAGCTCTCTATCCCTTCTCCCTTCCTCTCTGTAAAAAATCAATAAAATACATTTTTTAAAAATAATAATATTCTATTGTTAAAATGCTCCATACAACCACAGACTAATGTTGATCTGTTAAGGATAATGTATTCCTGTGGAAACATAAATTTTATCCTTGACAGCTGTTGGTTGCTTTTTAATATTTCCATGAACTAATGGAAATTTCATATTTAAATCTTTTCTAAGATATGACTTTTGCTTGTTAAGCAATGGCTTCATGGTTTTCAATTTGTAATTTAAATTGCTTCATTATTAAATTTCAATATCTGTTGTTTAAAGCAACCAGTAAACAATATTGAAAGCTTAGCATATTGGCAAGAACAGATTACCAGAAGTTATTATAAGAGATATTGTTGAGGTTCTGTCTTGGTTACATCCATGAAATTCATGGAGTGGCTTAACTATCTCATGTGCCAAAAGGGAAAGAGTACATTTATCATTCTACTAAACTTTACTACATAATCAAAGCCAATCTCATGACTGCCTGAAAGAAAACATGATTCTAAGTTCAAGCTGTGTTTCAAATCAGTGGTTTCATGTGACGGCCTCATGAATCCTAGATGACCTACTTTCTGGCCTCAAGTTCCCTAAAGGGGAACTCATGCCCATAGCTTTTTTTTCCAAATGTGTTTTTCTATTACAGATATGAAATCATGACTATCACAAAATGAACCCTTATTTTCCCTAATACAATCAAAATAATGGTAGGCATAATCTCTATAAGAATTATTTATTTTAGTTGGTGGCAAAGGGAAGCTGGTATAAATTCTAAGGTGAAACAGTTTTTGTTGTTGTTTCAATGACTATTTCTCTAGCTTATTTTTCTTTATAGCAGTTATCTTCTAATATACAATGAATTACTCATTCATTTGTTGCCTGTCTCTTTCCATTATAATATAACCTCCACGAGGACAGAAACTGTCTTTTAATCATGATGTATTATTCCCAGTGCCTAGAATAATGCCTGACATTGAGTAAATTCTCAAAAAAAATTTTTTTGAATGAGTGAATGAAGGAAGGAGTATCCACAAGCTAAAATACTCAATATTTTCAGGTTAGAAATGTTCTAATCCTTTGGCTACAAACTGTGCAGGAAGGCATGGATCTTCAAAAACCACACTGCATTAATGTTTCAAATTACTAAAACATAATTCAAATTAACTGGGGAAAAAAGGTAAACAAACGTTTCACTTACTTTAAAAGTCTATAATATGCAAACCGAAACATTTCTTGGATAAGGACTGAGACTAACACTCCAAAGATCAGCAGATATTTCTCTATTGGTCCATCTCTGTTGTCAGTAATGGCTCTTGCCACGAACCAGACAAGGGAGGAAAGCAGTAGAGATATCAACCAGAAGAAAGCTCTGAAATGGGGGGGGGGGGGGGAGAAGTCACACGTAAGCATAAGTACAGGATTAATTTTTTAAAAAAATAATTACGTGCTCGTAAAGTGATGTTCTGGATCCACTGTTCTTAATCAGTGGGTCAGTGGTGCATTTCCTCTGTTGAGATGAACATGTGATCCAAAAGGAATTTAGGATTTTTCCTAACAATCACTCGTTTTCAGTGACCCTGCTATTTATTAAGTACATCTGCAGACTAGCTGCCAAGCACGGTCTAGCTGGAAATATTTGTTATTCCTCCTAAGTAATGCTTTGCTCATTGATGTGCAAATATGTCTTTCCCAGAAAAAAATGTCTATCTCTATTAATAGAGTGATTGGTATAAAATCCAGAAGTTGAAAGTCTGAGCTCTGATCTAGATCAGTTTCCCAGGCCTGGTTTTTGCAATATTCCTGTGGGCTCTAACGATTATAACAAGCTTTACAAACCCTCTGCCCGGTCTCTATCGCTTTTTAAATGATAGTGTGATGCAGCACTCTCAACACAGGTGTGAGAGGTGAAGAGACTCAGAAAAAGTGCGCATCCCTGGCCTAGCCTGGCTGTTTCTCCTGGTGCCGAGCGAGTGAGTGAGACTCAAGTGTGTAGGGTACGAGGGAGCCTCAGCAAGAGCTGCCGGACAGAGGAAAACCGGGCTGTAACCATAGTCGCCGCCAGAGTTCGGTGTTGACCAAGCTCCCGCGAAGAGGCGCACTGACAGGTGCTTCTGTGTTGGTGCAGGTTGGGTCCCGCCCCCTGGACATTCCCATTCAGCGGACCTGGGGTAGGGGCCGGGCATCGAGATGTTTGAAAGCACCAGATGCCCGGGCTCTTAACCCCTTTGGGATGACAAAATCTGAAGTTAACTTGGGACGCCCGTCTGCAGAAAAATAAAAGATGCGTATTTGAACGTATCCACATTTTTTTCATGCAATTTAAGTGGTTTCACGACTCACTACAGCCCACCCACGGGCCCTAAGCAAAACTCAGGAGCCCAGTCTCAGGGTGTGTGAGACCCACAGTGTGAGCTCCTTCCCCCGAGCCCGCCCTCGGGGGTCGGGAGTTCTCGTGCCTCTGCTGCCGACCCTCGGAGGCGGGTCTCGGCTCTCCCCGTCTCAACCCTTTCCCCCTTCAAAGCCCAAGGTCGAGCCGTGTGGTGGGGAAGCCTGGGGTCGGAACCCCCCGCGGGGGAGGGGAGCCCCGGTTCCGGGTTTCCCAGCGCAACCGCCTCACCCGACGATGAGGAAGATGATGCGCAACGGGTCCGTGGCGATAGTGAAGATGTAGAGGGCGAGCGCGGGCCCGAAGGCAATGAAGGCGCAGCCGAAGAACACAGCCGCCGTCATGGCGACCGCGCCCGCGGAGCCTGGCAAAGACGCGGAGTGCTTAGCGCAGCTGAGCTGAG
>NW_005355159.1:2292462-2304554 GCF_000412655.1 Myotis brandtii
CGGGCCTCACCGCCTGAAGCCTTTCGGTCTCACCCAGCGTCTGCAGCCCACCTGGGCCCGCAGCTGAGTTGAGGGCGACTTTAGTGCCGGAGCTGTAGCGCCCCCTTACGTCTCGCTACGCGTACACAGAGATCAGTCCAATGGTGCCGGCTGCTGTAAGGCTAACAGGACGAGAGGTCCCCAGTCCCCCTTGGGGCCGAAGCCGGGTAACATTCCACATCAACTAAAAACAGTACCCGACAGAGACAGGATTCCATTTCTAAATAAAGGAATTTTTTTAAAGCAAATTTTTTTATTTGCATAGTTGCGGGAACTTCGTGCTTCGTCATAAATAAGACCCAAGTTGGGATAGCGGTGACCCAGATGATAAGTAAGAGGATGATATAGAGGTGGAACACGCTGTCCTGCCCAGAGTTGTGCTGGCCAGCTGATTT
Source organism: Myotis brandtii (assembly GCF_000412655.1). Classification (NCBI taxonomy): domain Eukaryota; kingdom Metazoa; phylum Chordata; class Mammalia; order Chiroptera; family Vespertilionidae; genus Myotis; species Myotis brandtii. Next base: position 2,292,897 of record NW_005355159.1, read on the forward strand.
TGTTTCCCAACCTTCACTCCAAGTCTTCAAAAAAGTTGTTTTTGAAGCCCTTCTCTGATCACCCTATAGCAGTGATGGCGAACCTTTTGAGCTTGGCGTGTCAGCATTTTGAAAAACCCTAACTTAACTCTGGTGCCGTGTCACATATAGAAATTTTTTGATATTTGCAACCATAGTAAAACAAAGACTTATATTTTTGATGTTTATTTTATATATTTAAATGCCATTTAACAAAGAAAAATCAACCAAAAAAATGAGTTCACGTGTCAGAGGTTCACCATAACTGCCCTATAGTAAGGGGAGTATCTCCTTGCTCTGTTTTTACTTGCTCATTGGTCTCTACCCTTAAAAATAAACTTTTGGAGGGCGGGGGCTTTGTTTTGTTATTTGTTATTTCTGCAGCACCTAGAATATCTGTTCAATTAATGAAATAATTTAAAAAGTGGAACTTACAAACATTTGTTATTTTATATTAATTTAACAATTTCTGAGAGATTTAAAAATTAAAACCGGAAGGTTATGTTTTCTGATCATTCATATCTAAGATTTTTCTCCATGTTTAATGGGAATATTAATAATAATACCTCATGGATTATTTTGAGGATTGTGCCTGCATATTAAGTGCTATTTGTGTTAGCCATTCCTACTCATTCTTTAATGTCTACCATGAATAAAGCTCTTGGAAATTAACATTAAAAAGAAAAACACCAGTAGGCAAAAGTTGGGACTTAAATGAAGATGTTTTACAGGTCACCTGGAAATGGGCCTTCAAATTATACATCTGCAGGTATTTAATTGTTATGGTAAAATGCCGCCTTTGCTCATTTAAAATAGACATATGTATTTTTCATTTACTCCACAGAATACTTCTTTATTTTGAAATATCTTATCCAGCATCTATCAAAACTGAGGTAGAGACAACAGCTCAAAGAGGTAGGGTGACTCACCATTAGACAGATTCTTGTGGTTCTATCCTGAATCAAAGTTATCAAATGCAATTCCATTATTTCAGCTCCATGCAGAAATGCTTTCACAGAAGTGTAACGTGCTTGTGCCTTGGCTTAAATAAAGATTTTTATACAAGAAATGGCCATCTATATTTTTTTCTGCATGTTTTATAAAACTGATTCATTATCATTGTTCAATATCTAAGGGGGGATATGCTAATTGACCCTAATGCCATCGCAAAAGATGGTGGTGCCCACAGCCAATAAGGAGGGAATATGCTAATTGACTGCCCCATCCTCAAAGATGGCAGCGCCCATAGCCAATAAGGAAGGAATATGCTAATTGACTATCACGCCCTCAAAGATGGCGGCGCCCACAGCCACAGATGGCAGCGCCCAGTCCCCTCAGTCCCACTGGCAAGCCTTGGATATTGGCTGCCCAGCCACCCAGGGCCGCCCAAAGCTCAGGTAACCAGGGCCGGCCAAGGCTTGCGCTGCCAGCAGTGGCAGCAGCAGAGGTGTGATGGGGGTGTTGCCTTCCCCTGATCGCCAGGTGGCCTCCCACCCCTGAGGGCTCCAGGACTGTGAGAGGGGGCAGGCTGGGCTGAGGGACCCCCCCTCCAGTGCATGAAGTGTACCCTAGGGAGTTCAACCGACTGGGAGTTCAATCGCTTGCTATGACGTGAACTGACCACCAGGGGGCGGTGTGGAACAAAGGAAGGCCCCAGCCGGCAGCCAGCAGCTGCTAGGGACCCTATTCGTGCATGAATTCCATGCACTGGGCCTCTAATATGCTTATAAATTCTTTGGTTAATCTCTTCCAGCTCTCCTTAAGTTTTTATGAACTTATTATTAGTTTTCCCCAAGACCTAAAAACATAAGGGTACTAAGTGATATTGTGGGTTAAATCCCTAAAAGGTGACTGGGGGAAGGAGGAAAGCACACACCATGGATACAAATATAGTTTGCTAAGAATTCCTCAGAACTGGGGGGGGTGTTGGGGGAGGGGGCAAAAAACAATACCACATTTTTAGCAATTTATCAAGTAAGGGTTTGACATAGCTACCAGTAATTCACAATATACTAATGAATTCACTTGAGCTTTGTTTTCTGGCAGTGCTGATAGATGTATATTTACTCAACCATTCATTTGTTCATTCATTCAAAATGCATTTTGGATGCTACTAAGTATCAAGTACAATGCTAGGCACTGGGAATACACCAATGAAACAGATGTGTTCCTGTCTCCATGGAGCTTACAGTCTAGTGGGGAAGCCAGACAGGCAAGTATAGGGTGCTATGAGAATATACAGGAAGGGGGAAGGGCACCCAATCCAAACTTGTGAGGTTTTGATAACAATAACACCCACCCATTCAGGTCTCATCTTCAAAATTAGCAAAACTAGGAAGCAGGCAAGAAATGGAAGGACAAATGAAAAGGCCTCAAAGTGAAAGAAAATAGTTCAGGATGTCCTAGGAATGTGAGGAGAGGGATGAGAGATAAGACTGGAAAGGTCAGCAGGTTAGAGTTTACCTCAAGTCCTGGGTTTATACATGCAAGTGACATGGTCAGATCTTTGCACAGCTATGGAAAGTGAGATTCCAGATAGGACATCTTCGGCATACTGCAGGCATGAGATGATGGTGGCCTGAGTCAGGGAAATAGCTGGAGTCTGCAGAGGAACAGACAAATTGAAGAGAGATTTAGGAACTGTGCAACAAAATTTAGTGACTGATGAGCTACACAAATTGAGGAAGAGGAAAAAAATCAAGGAAAGATATATATATCTTTCGAATATATCTTGCGAAATTTGTGCAAGGAGCTCGGCCCTTGCAGCTGTGGTGGCTTGCCTCGGCCCTCACAGCCCCGGCTTCATCTGGAAGGTCATCCGGAAGGACATACGGAAGGTCGTTGGGCTGTCCAGTCTAATTAGCATATTATGCTTTTATTAGATAGATATATATAAAATATTTTATTTTTCAATTATAATTGACAATCAACATAATTTTTTATTTTGTTTTTTAATTTCCACATATAAGTGAAATTTTATGGTATTTGTCTTTCTCTGTCTGACTTATTTCACTTAGCATAATACCCTCTAGGTCCATCCATGTTGTTGCAGATAGTAAGATTTTATTTTTTTTGTGGCCAAGTAATATTCCATTGTATATATGTACTACATCTTCTTTACCCAATTGTCTATTGATAGACACTTAGGTTGCTTCCATATCTTGGCTATAATATATGAAATGTCCTTTGTCTTTTGTTAGCCTTTGTTTTAAAGTCTACTTTGTCTAATATAAGTATTGCTGCCCCTACCTTTTTTTTTTCATTTCCATTTGCATGAAATATCTTTTTTTCATCCCTTTGCTTTCTTCTGTATCTATATTTTGATCTGATCTAGGTCTCTTATAGGCAGCAAATGTATGGTTCTTGTTTTCTTCTCCGTTCAGCCACCCTATGTCTTTTGATTGGAGCATTTAACTTATGTACATTTAAAGTAATTATTGGTAGGTCTGTAGTTATTGCCATTTTACTATTCATATTTTTAATCTTTTTCTTCTTCTTAAAGAAGCCCTTTAAACATTTCATGTAATATTGGTCTGGTGGTAGCTTCACCAGGCACTTGGTGTGGTTAACATATATGCAGAACCAAAACAGCAGTAGAAAGAGCTATTCATCCATCTTTTGATTAGAGCATTTTGTCCTTAAAGTAATTATTTATAAGTATGTAGTTATTGCCATTTTATTGTTTTCTGATTGTTTGATACTTTTGTAGTTCTTTGCTCCTTTCTTTAAAAAAATATTTTTTTATTGATTTCAGAGAGGAAGGGAGAGGGAGAGATAGAAACATCAATGATGAGAATCATTGATTGGCTGCCTCCTGCATGCCCCCTATTAGGGACTGAGCCTGAAACATGGGCATGTGCCCTTAATCAGAATTGAACCCGGGACTCTGCAGTCTGCAGGCTGACACTGTATCCACTGAGCCAAACTGGCTAGGGCTCTGTTCCTTTCTTATTCTCCTGCTCTTTTCTCTTGTTGATGACTTTCTGTAGTGTTGTTTGGATTCCTTTCTCTTTATTTCTTGTAGATTTTGGTTGTGGTTACCATGTGCTTCATATATACCAAGCTATGTTTATAGTAGTCTATTTTAAGTTGATAGTTGCTTAAGTTTGAACACGCTCTAGAATCACTACCATTTTTATTCACCCCCTGCACATTTATGTTTATGTTTTTCTTGTGTGTTTGTGTGTATCCCTTAATTTGCTGTTGTAATTACACATGATCTTCCTTTCCTACTTTTGCCTTTTAGCCTTTCTACTGGCCTTAGTGTTGGTTGAATCATTGTTTTTATTATGTGTTTGCCTTTGTCAGTGAGAATTTTTTTTCTTAGCAATATTTCTTATTCATATTTTTTATTTTTTTATTCTTCTTAAAGAAGCCACTTTAACATCCTATATAATAAAAGCCTAATATGTTTAGTGTCCAGTCGACCAGTTGGCTGTTCAACCAATGAAAGTGTAATGTGCTAATGATATATTAAGGCTGCTCAACCGCTTGTTATGACATGCACTGACCACCAGGGGTGACCAGTCGGCTGTTGAACCAATCAAAGTGTAATATGCTAATGATATACTAAGGCTGCTCAACCACTTGTTATGACATGCACAGACCACCAAGGGGAAGACAACCAGTGGACCAGTTGCTATGATGTGTACTGACCACTTGGGGGCAGATGCTCTGACTGGTAGGTTAGCTTGTTGCTGGGGTCCAGCCAATCGGGACTGAGCGAGAAGGGCCAGACACACCCTGGAGCCCTCCCACAGTCCCTCCCCAGCTGGCCAACCTCCCGTGACTCCCCTGGTCCCGATCGTGCACCAGTGGGGTCCCCTGGCCTGACTTTTGCTATGATATGCACTGACCACTAGGGGGCAGATGCTCTGACTGGTAGGTTAGCTTGTTGCTGGGGTCCAGCCAATCGGGACTGAGCGAGAAGGGCCAGACACACCCTGGAGCCCTCCCACAGTCCCTCCCCAGCTGGCCAACCTCCCGTGACTCCCCTGGTCCCGATCGTGCACCAGTGGGGTCCCCTGGCCTGACTTTCTCCCTCTCAAAATCCGGGACCCCTCGGAGGATGTCGGGGAGCCGGTTTTGGCCTGATCCCACAGGCCAGGCCAAGGGACCCCCACTGGTACACGAATTTGTGCACTGGGCCTCTAGTTTCTTATAATATTGGTTTGGCAGTGATGAACTTCTTCAGTTTTTTCTTGTCTGGGAAGCTCTTTATTTTTTCTTCCATTCTAAATTATGGTCTTGCTAGGTAATCTTGCTTTAGCAGGGCTCATAGTCCTGCATCACACCTTTTCTCCCTGTTCCCGTCATCACATCATTTCCTTTTAATTCCAACTCCTCCTATGCCCCTCTCATAAAGACCCTTGGTATTACAGAGGGCCCTCCTGGATAATCCAGGATAACCTCCCATCTCAAGATCACATCTGCAAATGGAGTAACATTCACAGGTTCAGGGGCTTAGAATGGACATCTTTGGGGGCCATTATTCAGTCTACCACAGAAACAAATTTAAGAGCTGTGAAAAAGGATGAAATTATTTTGGAAAAGTGGGGAAGATTGTCACAGAAATTAAGAGAACATTTCTGGGAGGGCCAATATAGTACTCATCAAATGCTGACAAGAAGTTAGCTAAGATAAGGACAGAAAACTGCCAGCTACTTTCGCAACTAGGCGGTTGTAAACATGATGTCCGTGAAGTGATAGGAAGGAAGCCAAACTGGAGTAGGCTGAGGAATACATGCAAAATGAGAAAGTGCAGACAGTATGCATAGGCAACCCTTGGATGAAGCTTAGCTATGGCAAGAAGAGGAGAAAGAGCAATAGGTGAGAAGGACATGAGGCAAAGGGGTGGAAGAGTTAAGGATGCTCAGATACTAAGGGCAAAGGAATCACACAGGATAAGTGTTTGAAGGTATAAGAGCTGTGAGTTCCCTGAGAAGCAGGATAAAGGGGCAGCGGGGATGAATCCAGAGAAGAGGCAGAGAGAAAGCACGAACTAGGAGGAATGAATCTGCTACAAGAGGAGGGAGCTGAGGATGAGGGCAGCTGCCCATGGAGCTGGGGAGGGGGAGGCAATTAGGGTGGTTTTAGATGGATGCTTCCCTGTGAGGCAGGAGAGGAAAGGTCTGTCTACCAGAGGGAAAGGAAAGAAGTAGGGTGTGTGAGAAGAATAATGAAGGTCTGGAGTGGTTGTGGGGATGAGCAGGAAAGGCTACGACTGGAGATGTGCGTAAGCACATGGTAGAACATCAGTAGGGCTGGGCCCTGGAACCGTGTTATTTGGAAGTGAAAACAAAACAACAAGAAGTAAACTTGCAAGGACTAAGAAGGGAGGGCTGGAGTGCTATCACAGAATAATCTCAATGTATTCTGAACTAAGTATGAGCAGGAGATCTGGCCATTTTAAACAGCTCTAAGTCAGAGAGTTTGCTAAAATATCCCAAGTCAGCCATGGTTTTAGTCACACACCTATAAATTCGAAGAAAGATTTTCAGAATCTGCAACCCATTTCAGAGAGTCATGAATATTTTCATTATGTAGTTTTTATTTTAGACGAACATTATTATAAAAAAAAGTTCACCTGGAATAAAATCCACTTAAAAAACAACAAAAACACAGCAACAGTATCAGTACACAGTTAATGAATTGGCTTAAACAAGACTAACCACATGACAGGCTCACTTTATCTGCAGGAGCTTTTCACATTAAGCCGTTGGAGCAAAAATAAAAACACCAATACATATGCAGTGGGATAATTCTATGGAAAAACTAGATATTTTTCCATTAGGGGGCATGATTTTAGTAAAAGAGTAATGGTATTTTGCATTAAAGGAACTGCTGCAAACAAAATAAAAACCCATCTGTAAGGCCACAGATATGAATTCTAGTAAGTTCACATTTTTAAAAAATGTAAGAAAATGAAACAAGTTCTATTAGTTGTTGGCAATATGAAATGCAATTGCATATGGTATAAGTTATTTCAAAAAAATGAAGTAAAATTTGAAAATATCCCTAAAATAATTGTTTGCTAATTTTTATTTCTGTAAATTTCAGTCACTTAGATTTTTTTTTCAAGTGAGCTTGACACCCATTCATTTTATTAGTCTTTTAAAAAAAGACCAATTCTATTGTGAAATTGTGCTAGCATTTGAAATTTTATTAGCATATCCTGTCTCTCTAGGTTTCTCTAGGACAGGGAATTTCATTTTTAGACATTCCTTTCCCCCTTCTTTAGCTATAACAAGAAGGAAAAAGGAATGTACTTTCTGTTAAAAGAAAAACTATAAAACCTGACAGCAGAAAAGACTGCTTACAATCTGACACAAGTACACCAACATAATGAAGTGCTGTTTTAAAATTTTAAGCTTAGAAGCTCATCTTTAAAGATTAAGAACTAAATTTATAAAGAAGTCTAAGTCATAAACTAGAAAAGAAAGTCTGCTTAAATGTATCACTTACAGTTCACAGGAAAAACTTTATATAAGCCTTAATACAGATTCCCAGCATTAGAACCTGTAAAATGGAGTTATAATCTCTTAGAAATTTCTGCAAACATTTATCTATATTGCACAGCTAAATTTATTAATGGAGATAGGGAGATAATACTTTTCTGCACTATTGGCTATGACGTGTATGTTCTATTCTAAACTACCTCCTACCTTTCTCAATGATGCCTTTAGTTCAAAACAAAACATATAATCTAAATTGTGTTGGATGCATAAAGGCTGGCTCACTGTTTTTCTACCGGGTATTAGAACACTAGTTAGCTAAATGAGGTATAATAAAAAATAGTCCTTCAAAGTAAAGAGTATAGTCTTCTGAAAATGTATAATCAAGACTGCACAAAATGTTCATGTAAATAGTAAGAAACCCTGCAGCACCTCCTAACGGATGCACAGGTGGGTTGTTTTCTTATAATCTTTCTGAAGTAAAATAGAGCTAAAATCAGTTCCCAGTGAAACATTTTACAATCCACTGATTTTCATGCTGCTAAGTTACAGCACATTTCCATTGTCTGATACCCTCAGACTCTATTTGAAAAGGTCTAGTCAATCATTGGCAGAAATGAGCACACTGACAATAAAGTGCAGCCACTGAATACCACTAGTACTGCTGCAAAATCTTCATGTACCTGACCCATAGACCACAGAAATGTTCACACAAAACTAGATTTCTTCAGTTTCAGCAGGGAACAGACAATTATCTCTCACTAAATTCATCTACAAATAGAAAAAATAATGCACTATATGTACATTATTAAGCAAATTGGAATATTTATTGGGTCATTTTATCACCATGCAGGTGAATTTCCTATGGTCTTAGCTCAAATTATATACAATTTAGCAAGACTAAATGTAAGAAAATAGCAAGGACGATTTGTTTATATACAACAGAGCATATACCCCAAATTGCTGCTACTTCAAAGAGCACCTTTAGACTCATCTAGCTTTCACGGCTCTTTCAAAGGGAATTTCATGGAGACTAGTTATTAATCCATATAAGACAAAAGAAGAGAGAAAGAATAAAACAAAAGCAAAGCATTGTTAAAAAAAAAAAAACACAACTAACCATAGGATATGATAGTTTTGGTTTGCAGATAACCCCTGAGATAATATAAACCAAAGTGTTAAGACACCAAATAGTCAGAGGTAAATTACTAAGAGAATTACATTCATACATGGTGTCATAGCACTTGCCTTTTAGAAACTACTTTGTTACCCTCCAGAAAGCTTAACTGCTTGGAATTTTTTTCAGAAAATTAGTGAATACAAGATGTTTCTAAGAAATTATTTTTTATTTCCAAAGATGTATCTAATCTTAAGATGGTAGACTTACAAACTTTCATGCAAGGAACCACTTGATTATACTCGGCACCAACAGATGCCTTTAAGCCTATAGGTAAGTTTTTAAAAAATCTGTTAACAATGTTTAGTGTACCCATCAAAAATAGCTCTGGAATATTTATATTTGCTATAGCTAAATTGTGCATAAGTTTTCAAAAAGTTTGAATGGTTCAGGCATCCTATGATACATCTTAATTTGAAGCAGAATTCTCTGTGGTAACAAGCAATCTGTTTCCACTTCCATTTCCAATTCTTAATTTCAAGCATGATGGTAAACTCTGTGAAACAAAACAGGCCTAAGAGGAGGAATAATTATGAACAGAATTCATTTCCTTCATCACCTCTTTGTAGCTCCCCTGTGTTATGACACTGAAGGCTAGGATAACAGCAATGACATCATGACCTTAATTTGGCACACAGTTAACACTGAATCCCTTTCTTTTCCTATGTGATGGTTTCATCTACAAAAGGTATCCCAGTTCCAGGGTTTGGTGAGAAAGACAGCTAAGCTTTTGGTTGGCTTCAGCCCAGATGACTGGACCAAGTTCTCTAACAACAAACCTGAACAGATGGAATTGGGTTCTACACATTCAACTGTAGCTGTTTTAAAACTGAAACCTTGCTCATATTGTCTCTAATGAAAAAGCAAGACTTTTCCTAGAGGCTGCACTAAGTCTATGTATTCTTATTTTGTTTGAAAACCCAAGTAAAAACAGAACGAAAAATCATTTTCACCATTCCCAAGAGCTATTTCTACTAAGTTTATGTTAAAAAGTCATATCTCTTCCTTTAGGTAAGCTTTAAAATTTAAATTAACTCTTGTTAACTCTTGTACACAGGAATCATGGTAGGAATTGGGTATTACAACTAAATCAGCAAGCCGGGGAGTAAACCTAAGACAAAATACATTATGTATGCTAATGTGATGGAACCACAATTAGACGCTGAAATAAAACCCTAAATGGTACATCTCTCTGCCCATGTAAAATTTCAGCTCAAGAGTTCACAACTAGAAGCAGACAACAATGGTCAAATATGTTATGTTTTAGATAACTGACTGATTACAATAGGTCAAACATAGGAAAAGACAGCAAATATGAACCCCAAGAAAAATGAGATTAAGGTCATTTCCAAATGCAGTTTTTATAGATTAGGCAGAGGGAATCAACTGAAAAGTGATTTCTTCAGCTACCCAGACTCTGGCTAAAAAGTCAAGAATGAAGCAAAGTGCTAAACAATAAGAAATAAAAAAAATTACAGCCTATGATGAATAGGTGGACATTTTTATAAATTTTTAAGATAAATTTTATCAGAATTTAATGATTCTTATTTAAGAAAATCACAAATCAGAGCCCTTAAGTAAATGCCATGAATGTAATAACATCTGGCCATATGAACATCAAACCAAATGTCCTTTAATTTTAGTTATATTGACCTCTGCTTTAAATGTTCTACTCTTGTTTTAAACATCCCCAAAGCACAAATTTGTCTAGAACTTTATGAGACAAAAGTGTGCATGTGAGAGTCTAAGACTGCTATAACAGGGAAAGGCTAACACTGATGTGCAAAGTGAAAAAGAAAAGATAGCAGCTTCTGCAACAGGCAATAAAACAAAGAGAAAAACAAGTCTTGCATGTGTCTCCATTTCATTGCTTCCATGTTTGAAAAAAAGGAGCCTGTTATCTCGCTAGGCCGTGTGGCTGGAATCCACTAGGTGTTCTGTGTCGAGAGGTCTAGGCTCGGTGGTGCTCTCAGCAGCAGCCTGGCGGTGTGATTCTGAGGCTGGGTGACCTGTGCTTTCAGAGAAGCAGGAAAGAGTCCTCTAGGTGTGCTGCAGTCTCTCAGAAAAAGTTCATCAAAGTAGCGAACACCGGAAGAAACTGGTCTTCTTTGATCGGTTTTCTGTTATTTTCACTGGTCCACCTGCCCCTGATGAATTGCTGTCGTTCTAAAAAACAAAAGATAAAGTCACCAAGAAAACAAAATTCAATGGTTTGACCCCAATTATCTAAAAATATATACATCAACCCATATCATAAATGTGTATTCAGTAGAGTATTTTTTTTAAAATATATTTTATTGATTTTTTACAGAGAGGGAGGGAGAGAGATAGAGAGTTGGAAACATCGATGAGAGAGAAACATCGATCAGCTGCCTCCTGCACATCTCCTACTGGGGATGTGCCCGCAACCCAGGTACATGCCCTTGACTGGAATCGAACCTGGGACCTTTCAGTCCGCAGGCCGACGCTCTATCCACTGAGCCAAACCGGTTTCGGCTTCAGTAGAGTATTTTATTAGAAGAGGAACTCATTAAGCTCTGATGTTACTGGTTTCTTTGGAAATGGAGGGTTTAGATGAGAAAAATGTTTTTAGGATAGCACCTTTTATACATATTAATATCAGCTGGGAAGCTCCTATTTCCAGTTCAAAAAAAATTATTGCCAATGGAGTGCAAAGTTTCAAGGGTAATGATGGAAACAATGTTAAGATATCAGTACAGGCAATTTTGTTATTAGAGGTAAGAAGTGTGGGTAACATAAGGTATACGATTATATTCAGAATTCAGGTTAAAATAAACTTTCAAGGTTATCCTAATGATTCATCACTGAGATCATTTCAAATTTAAGCAAACGTCAAGATCATAATTATATCTATACTAATAAAGGGTAATATACTAATTAGGCCAGGAGACCTTCCGGACATCCTTCCGGACAAAGCCATGGTGGCGGGGCCAAGGCAGAGGCTGTTAGGGGCAATCAGGCCAGGAGGGGAGGGCAGTTGGGGGTGAT
>NW_005355159.1:2305267-2362153 GCF_000412655.1 Myotis brandtii
TGGCAGTTGGACACCTCCCGAGGGGTCCCAGATTGGAGAGGGTGCAGGCCGGGCTGAGGGACCCCCCCCCCCCGCCCATGCACGAATTTTGTGCACCAGGCCACTAGTATAAATATAAATGTCACATCAAAACTAAACAATTTTATGGCAAAAATTTAATTTGTGCATTATTTTAAAATTTGGATCAAAATTCAATGAAAGTCCACTTAAAGAGCCAGATGAAAGAACGAAATAGCTGCAGTTCAGAAATAAGAAAGCTGGTCTGGCCGGTGTGATTCAGTGGTTGAGCATAGACCTATGAACCAGGAGGTCATGGTTCAATTCCTAGTCAGGGCACATGCCTGGGTTGCAGGTTTGATCCCAGTAGGGGACATGCAGGAGGCAGCCTATCAATGATCTTCTCTCATCATTGATGTTTCTATGTCTCCCTCTCCTTTTCTGAAATAAATAAAAATATTTTTAAAAAAGAAATATGAAACCTGAAGAAACAGAAATTAGAAACAAAGTTCAACCACCTGAATATGTGAGTCAAGAAAAAAAAAGAGTTAATATAATATAATATAATATAATCACATATATTATAATCAGAGATATCCTTTTAATCAAATAAATACACAGAATAACACAAATTTACAAACAGTATAATGAAAATAAAATTACAAGTGATACAAACCATTTTTCTGTTGAGTTTTGTCATTATATCTCGTGCAAGTGTAAAAAATGCCTAAAGATAAACCAAAAAAATGCATTATTATATATTTATAATATATTTTTAAATAGAAATGTAGAATATTTTTACTATTACATTATAAATATATTACTTTAAAGCTTTTAATTTAGAAAAGAATATAATTGTAATCATGACTATTATATCTTATTTTTCAATTACATTTTCCAGTGTTATCAAACTATCATTCATTCGTCAAATATTTTCTGCACATAATATCTGGCCAACTTCCCAAAATGACAGGTTTCAGTTATGCAGAGCGTCCTCAGTACACCCAGAGCACCTGGGGGGCAGAAGCTCTGTCTAAGCCACCCCTGCACACCCAGTGCGGGGCACGGGGCCTGATCTAGAAGATGCTGAATATCTGTTTCATCAGTGAATGAACAAATGTTTTACCCTGTAGCTCTAAAATATGTTTTTATAAAAATCTCTGTCTTTTATTGCCAATGTCCTCCTTCAAATCACTTTCCCTCTTATATAATCTTAAGGTATAAGATTCCAAAATCCTGACAGTGTCTACAGCTCAGTTAAACCCCTCACCATGGAAATCAGTTGAAATGCAGGTAGGACAACTCTGATTCATCCTAGTGACATTTTATGCCTAGTGTCTCGTGATCCAAACCAAACATTTTTTAACCCTCTCATCCCTACTTTGTTTCTAGGGAGCTAAGACTTAAAGCTTCTTCAGTTGTGTCTATGCTAACTCCACTGTTACGTCAGGCTCTTTGTTCCCAACTATGCTTGATGCCCCAAAAATATTTAGCAAAAGAACTATTTCCAATCAAGTCAAACAGAAACAATACGTAGCTATTACTATCACTCACTATCGGTGTCTCACTGTCACACTGGTCACCCGTAAGGCTAAATTTCTAAATAAACCCATCCTAGCGGTTATGAGGCTAACCAACCACACTAAGGTAAAGCTCTGGGAAATTGCTAACTTCTGCAGAATACCGGGCCAGATTAAGCAGCTGGGGAACTCCCAGCTCTACACTTCCATAGCTCAATGCTGTCTCTAAGCCACAGTTGTGATCAGGGCACAGGTACAAAGAGAGACCTCAGCCTACTTCCAGTAAGCCAGGGTACTGCGTTCATTCTGTGGGAGAAACCCTATGTAGGCCAACTCAGTGAGCAAGCTTTGCTCCTGCCTCCACCATTAGAGCAGACTTAAGAGGTTCCCCTCTTTGTGATGGAAGGAAATCCTTTTGTGGCAAGCGGAAGGAAGCATTTTTCTGCTTATCCATGCTGATCTAAATAAATCAGTAGAGAGTTCCTGTTTCCTAACACCCATTAGCCAACCTGAATATGAGTTTGTTATTTTTAAAAAAAGTTATGATCATTGTCCACTATCCAATAAAGTCATTTAAGCCTCAATTTTTAGCTATGATGATATGGCGAACAGTGAGTAGCCTAAGAAATTAAATATTTATGAAATCATCAGTATTATTAAGTGAATTACATATATTAAAACATATTACATGTAATATTTTCATGACCAGTTTTTAAAATGTTTTTATAAAGAAAATATTATCACCTGGGCTGGTGTTGCTCAATGGTTGGAGTGTCAGCCTGCGCACTGAATGGTCTCGGGTTCAATTCAAGGGCACGTACCTGGGTTGCAGGTTCGCTCCCTGGCCCCAGTCAGGGTATGTTTGGGAGGCAACCAATTGATGTGTCTCTCTCACATGGATGTTTCTCCCTCTCTCTCTCTCTCCCCTCCCCTTCCCTTCCATTATCTCTAAAAATCAATGACAAAATATCCTCGGGTGAGGATTAACAACAACAAAAAATATCAGAAATTCTTCCCTTGGTAAAGAAAATCTATTCTAGCCGAAACCGGTTTGGCTCAGTGGATAGAGCGTCGGCCTGCGGACTGAAAGGTCCCAGGTTCGATTCCGGTCAAGACAACAAAAAATATCAAAAGATACAAAAAAAAAAAAGAAAATCTATTCTTAGAAGACTTTAGATGGCTAGATTTTCTTTAACAGTTAACTTACTAAAAATTTATTAAAGTACTCTCTGGTAAACACACTTTCTTACTTCTACCAAATGCCATCGTAGTACAATATATCATATATATCATGTTAATCTACTTAAACATGTACATTAAGGGAATCTGTTCAATAAGCTAACAGTTTAATTCTCTCTCTCTCTCTCTCTCTCTCTCTCTCTCTCAAACAGGAAAGTAATAAAGACTCGCCTGCTATAGGCCACTACAGGATGACATGAACAATGATAAATGAGCAGAGGAAGACACTGCACTTGGTCAGCTAGTGCAGGGTTTCCAGCCTCCCAAATACAGGACAAAAGTGAACTTAAACTGAGCATCTATCTTCTGTTCAGTGAATCTTATATTTGATTGCAGGGTGTCCCAAAAATATGTATACATATTTGAACAGCTGATCACTCACTCAATTTTCACTCCTTTTCAAGTTTAACTGATTTGAAATAATGGGCAAAGCTTTGAACAAAGCAAATTTATCCACTAGACTTTTTTTATAGGGATACATAAAAGATAAAGTTTAAAGTCCAAAACAAGCAACAGTTGATAAATTGAGGACACACAAATACAAACAAAATGATTCTTGATGTTTGCGATTCCTTTGTTTCGCATTATCAGCAATGCCTGACCAGAACCAGTCATCAGTCTGAAAACAGGCATTGACAAAAAACATTATTCACTTCTGTGGATTCTTTTAAATTTTTTTAAATGAACTGTATGTTAATAAATATTCAAAGTATGTACACATTTTTTGGGACACCCTATATATTCTTTGTGTTGGTTGGGTGCTAGAAATTCAACAACCAGGTCCACATAAAAGTCAGAAGCACAGCAGTTCACAACATGGAGGTGGAGTTCACACAGGCATCACTAAGTCAGAAAATAACAAGGCTTTGAGAATCGCTTGAACATAGGCAGATAAGCACTAGTGCTACTATGTAACAAGTCACCAAACCTGTCTTTCTTTCTTACCTCTTCTACATTTGTACTGGATTTTGCACTTGTCTCCAAGAATTTAATCCCATAGTCAATTGCTAACTGAAAGGCAAACAGAAACATTTAATATAGTGCAAGTTACTTGAACATATAAAGCATTCATATTTTCTAGGATTTTCAAAGTCCCAAAGGTCTATCTAGTTAAGAACTTTCGTGGTTCTCAGATCTCTTTGCTTCCTTCTGTGTTTGAATTGAGATCTAACTTAATCATCATAAGCAACATGGCACCACTTCCACTCACAATTTAATACAGTACTTCTCTTTTTTCCTATTACACTTTTAGTTCTCTATACTTACAAGAAAAACTATGACACTCACCCCCTACCATTAATTTGGGATTCATTCACCCCTTTTATCTGTTCTGAAAGTACAATTCTCTAACAGTGACTATACTGATTTTTCATTATTTTTTAAAATAAATTGGCGCTTAACAGAAAAGCTTAAAATGCTAAGTATCCATTGCTTTGGTTTCTATTGATTGTGACAAATGTGAACTCTTCCATATTTCCATCTACTCCCAAAGAGTTCCCAGTTCATTTATAACAACAAAATTAAGAGAATGTTTTTAGGTAAAAAAAAGTTTCAGTTTGAAAACACACACACACACACACACACACACACACACACACACACACACACACACACACGGCTATAACAAAATTACCAGACTTAAAAACTGAAGCTTCTACATCAATTTAGAAAATGTCACAGAAGTAAACTTGTACATATAATAAACTCCTTTGTTTTGCATGACACAAAACAGAGAAATGCCTATAAATGATTAATAAATGACATCCACAGCTTGATGAGTTATAAGGAGTTAATCATAATGACCTAAATTTAATGTGTAGTACAATATTCTTTAAAAAATGAATTAGAGAATGATTACTGTTGAACTTCACCTATCCTATTAATTTTTTCCAAAGGGAATAAATTACTTTAACTTATGGACATGGAAGAAATAGCCTGAACTTTAAGCTGCAGGAATCTGAAAAAGAACCAATTTGTATCTCCCAGAAAAGAGCAAATGACTACACAGTATATAGAGTTGGATCTCGAATACTAATTCGTACCATTCAGGTATAGATTATATCTCTTTGTTGTTTTTAAAGGATTAAAATATAGATATTTTAAACACCTAAATCAATAATTATACTAGGAAAATAAATGCTTAATGTGAGTAGATTTGAATCTTTATGCATTCAGTTCAAATTTACCTTCTCCCCTCTTTCTTTTGACACTTGTCTTTTGTCATTCATATCGCATTTGTTACCCAAGATCATTCTTTCCACGTCTAAAGAGGCATGCTGTAGGAAGGAAACAGAAGGTTACAAAAACAGCCTGAAAAAGACAGTTATTCAATAGACAAATCCTAACCTATTAGAAACATACCCATGAATTTAATAATTAGGCTAATCACCTTTCACTGGACACAAGACATGATTCAGAGCAAATTTTAAAAGATGGGAGGGGGAAAGCTACAGTAAAAAAGGCTATGCAAACTTTCTTCCCAAAGGCTCACAGTCATTCTCATGTCTTTTGGTACATGAACAAACAGAAATAAAACTTATGGTTATGTAACAACAAAACTTCCAAATATTAGTTTGGATCAAAGAAGAGAAAAAACTTGGTCCTGAGTGAGCCAATGGAGAAGGTATTCTGGATTCTGAATTACTTAAAAAATAAATTCATGTAGGTTAATATAATTGTGTACAAAATTATTTCTGAGTCAGGTTTCTTTTTGAAATATAAAAAATATAATATCTTAATGCTAACCAATCTAGAATTAAACCAAACTTCAAATATCAAAGATGGAGAAAATGTTAGAAGGGCAAAACGATAAGTTGCTGGAATAAAGATATACTTTTGCCAGTCAATCAGATGATGAACCAGATAGAACCCAGGAATCAGATGTTTTAATCCTGCTCTCCTTTATAAAGGCTGTATTAGCATAAGCAAGTCACTTCTTTCTGGCCTCAGTTTTCTCTTGTGTAAAATGGGGACTCGGATTAAATTACTTCTAATATCTGGCCCAAGTTTAAAATTCTGTGAAACTGCTCCACCGTCTGCCTCCATCCCCCATCCAGATCCAGCAGGGCAGTCAGACTGCAGGTGGAGATCTCGCCCTCCATGGCACGCTAAGCGAGCGCCTGCCCTGCCCATGCCCTACTTCTTAGCAGCTCAACTGCCTCTTCCTGAGACAGGCGGCCTTTATAAGCACCCAGCAGGTATCATCATTCCAGTATCATCATGATGATCTCCAGTATCACCATTCTCTTTCCATATATACCTCTTCAATGTTTCTTATCCAATTTTTAATATTGTCGAAGGACTTTTCATTTGTGATGTCATAGACCAGCATGATTCCCTATAGGAGAAAAACAGATCTTTATTTAGCACAGTATGTATTTAAAGTTATAAAATATAATGTAAGTGTACTCCGTCCCTCCAGAAAGCTTTTGTTTGTGGCTTTTTTGGTCTTTATAAAATACTTTATAATATTTTAAAGTATGGCGAAGCAAAAATAAATAAATAAATTCTCCCATTGCCTCACCAGGTAATTAAATACTCTGTTAACATTTTCACTGTTAACCTTTAATGAATTAGTGATTATGGTGAAGATGATACACCCTTTCCACCTGACTACTTATGATAAGAATCGGCACTAAACTGGAGCTGAGAGAGTGTTTAAGTTAAAACAGAGACAGCACTGAGAGGAAGAGGAAATCACTTCTGTTGTGCACTTTTTTATTCAAGTAGAAATTGCCTTGCTTCTTACTCCTATGCTAAGATTGTAACCATACCACTTTAAAATTATGTCTTTTTATATAGGCTGATCAAAATGTCACTATCTGCCGAAATAAATCACAGGCATTTAAAATATAATACATTTGTTATGCAAGTTTAATGAAAGGCATTGTCATCATATTTTTAAAGACCCCATGGCTGGTGTTTCTAAGGAGTTTATCTTCTAAGTGTTTCAACTGATACCTGTATACTAATATTCCAAAATCTATATCACAGACCACACTTCTGTATAAAGTGCTAGATCCACCCACCCATTCACCCATTCACCAAATATTTAGTAGATATCTACTATGTGCCTGATACTACACTAAGTATTACCAACAGTGAACAAGATAGACAAGGCCTCCTCTGCTCATGAAAACAATAAACCAATAATTATGCAATTAATTATAATTTTGATCATTGCTAGGAAGTACTAGGAGCTCAGTACAAATGCTAATCTAATCTGGTTGATGGGCTGAGGTGGTTAGGGAAGGCTTCCCTGAGAAAATGACATTAAAGACAAGTACTGAGGACTGAGTAGACCTGGACTGGGCAAAGGTGTGAGGCTGGGGTGGAGAGGTACCTGGCACATAGGAGAAACGTTATTAATGTCTTGCTGACCAGGAAGGCCCAGAACCCACTGGACTGAGTGAAAGAAAGTCAGTTTGGCAAAAGTGCGCAGATCCCATTGGAGAAGAGCATAAACATGTGGCCAAAGAGATAGACAAATGGGGTCAGATGTGACTTGGAGACAACTAATTGGGCATCATTTCCCAGATGTCCTCTGTGGTCACTGAAAACTCAACTAAGTAAAACACGAGGTTGTCTTTGTCCCCTCCAAACTTTCCCTCCCTTCTTGTGCTCTCGTTTTGATGAAGGGCGACACAATCCCGCCAGCCAGCCCAAGCGGGCCCCTGCGAGTACTCTCCTTCACAGTCAGCCGGTCCTGCAGGCCCAACAACCTCAACGGTTCCCGAGTATGACACCCCTGCCTCACACACATGAATGGCATTTATTATATTCTCAGCAATTAGCTTTTACCTGGATTTCTATCAGAGTCTTTTATTGGTATCTCTGCTTTCATTCTTAACCACCTCTAATCCATTCTCCATAAGGACACTACAGTTATCACTTTATTGAGACCTCTCCACTGGATTCATATTAAATTAAAATTTCTTAACATGGTAGGCAAAGTACTTCAAGTCTGGTTTCCAACTTGATAAATAAATATAAAAATAAATCATATAAAACACACATATACACAAAGATAAAAGAACCCAGGAAACAATGAAATTTTAACAGAAGCTATCTCAGGGAGGTGAAATTTTGGATAATTTCTTGGGATTTTCAAAGTTTCCTTTACTACATGTAACCTTTTGATAACCAGAAAAATATGTATATTGTTTAAATGGCAAAAAGTAATATCCTCTACCCTCCCTCCTCCCAGCCTGGAATGCAAATATTTCACTTGGCTACACAGTAAAGGAGATTTTATAATTGTTAATGTAAATAATTTTTTAAAAAATCAAAGTGGAGAATTATATACTTAAATGGTTAATTTTGTTATGTATATTTTACCACAATAAAAAAGAAAACCTCAAAATGGAACAGAATAATTCCTGATTCAAAGTATTCAGCTGCCTATAATATTAACATTAACCAAATAATTGCCATCACTCTAAGACCCTTTGGGCTATATGGGCAACCTTGATCTTCACTGTCTGTCTGTCAGTGGCACTCTAGAGGGCTAGCACGGGAAGCGTGAACACAGTGTAGTGGTTAAAGAAACAGGCTCTGGTCAGAGGCATCTCCTCAGAGATCCTAGAGACGTTATTTTATCCCTCAGTCTCCATTTCTCATTTGTAAAATGAGGACAGCATGTTTTCCAGGCTGGATTCTTTTGCGTATCTACTGAGATATTATGTATAAAGTACTTAACCTAGAACCCAGGACACAGTGTGGACTCAGTAAATGACAGCTAGCTATTTTTAGTTTATATCTTTGGTTTCAATAGCAGAAACCCTTTTTGGCTATTTCTTATGTAAGCAAACTGGCATTATGAATCAGTTGGAAATACAAACTCAAATGTACTAGTTAAAACTTTATATATCTGATATCCTATATAATAAAGGCCTAATATGCAAATTGTCCGCTCAGGCAGTTGTTTGACTGAAAGACAGGGAGTTCTACTGCTCGCTATGACGTGTGCTGACCACCAGGGGGCAGCGTGGAACATGGCGAGCGTAGGCAACGCTGCGCAGGCAGTGGGTGGCAATGGAGGTGCTGCAGGCCCTGATGGGCCCCAACAAGAGAGAGCGAGACCACAGCGGGATGGTGGAGCAGGTGAACAGGGGCCCCATCGACCTATCGATCACCCCGCAGACGGTGACCAGTGGCACTGACAGAGCCGGGTGGGGGGTCCCCCTGGCCCTGACTGATTGCCCTGCAGGCAGGATGGTGGAGCAGGTGAAGGGGCGGCGCCAGGCCATGGCGAGGTGCCAGGCAGGGCTGCAGGGCTGCAAGGCTGGGGGCAGGAGCTGGGGCTGCAAGCCCGATCCCTGCAGGCCACCCCGAGGGACCCCACCTGTGCATGAATTTAATCCCCGCAGGCCACCCCGAGGGACACCACCTGTGCATGAATTTGTGCACCGGGCCTCTAGTATAACTATAATAACAACAATTTCCTTAAGTCCTTAAGACAGTGTTCGTCTATGAGAAGTACTGATAATGCAATAATATGGTTCTTTTCTCCAAAAGTCCAATTGTCCATCAGGGCTACTGCTATGCCTACAAATGTTGCTGAATAGTTTGAAATAGACAAAAAGGCTCTGTGATGGTGGTGGATTCCAATGCAGTGCTTATCAACATGCTGCATACCTAAACCAACCACAATAGACCTGCCAGGACCACCACTAGCTGAAATAAGAACATGCCCCCACAGGAACATGATGGCCCCACATGCCACTGCAACAGATGACCTACAAGATCCAGGACTCAGCACAGCAGGATTCCCCAAAGATTTATCTAACATTGTTTCTGGTCTGAAATTTCCCACTGATTCACCCCTTCAGCACGTATTTACTGAGCATCTACTATGTTTCAGGCACTGGCATTACAGCAGAACAAAAGAGACAAAAATCCCTACCTTCAAAAAATGGATAGCAATACTATCTGAGAATAGCAACAATTTCTAATTATCTGAATAATGTGAAGAAAGACTAGGCAGTAGACAAATGAAAAAGCCAGGCAATTCTCAAATCTAAATTAAATAATGCACTTCAATGCCCTCTTTCCTCATACCATGAACTAGAGTTAGACATCCAAGGAAACACGCTCCACACTCCAAGAGTTCCTGCCCACTCTCTAGTGAAAACAAACAGGCAAGTGGTATCAATACATCACTGATGGAAAATAACAAACTGGCTAATAGAAAAGCTTGTATGTATAATCAAAATTACCTGTAAACTATTCTAAATCATCCCTGCTAAAATGTTCTTATTTATTCCTAAAATTCTTCCTGGGGAAAACAAACAACAAACAAACAAACTTCTTCCTGGCAGGACAAGGTAAGTCCCTTCCCTTTGATTATAATCTAAGCAAAATAGAGAGTAGCTGACAACTCTTTCTTAAAATGATGACCTTTCATAATCATCAAAGTGTGAGGAGCACATACATATAAAGTGCTTACTGGTGTGTAGTGTCAAGGTGATAAAGCTTTGAAAAGGAATCCCCAATATTTCTGTGGGGATGAATTACTGGTACTCAAATAGAGGGTGAGTAGCAGTGGAGGAGGAATGGAGGGCAGCATGATGATAAAGGGATCTGTGGATTCAGATCACATCTTCCTGAAAAAGGGGACAGCTCTCGCCCCTACAGCTGTCACCCTGACACTACTCCCAGGAACACAAGTCTTTTAGACAATGAGCTGGATGATGGCAGCTGGTACCCCACAGTCTGTCTAGGTCAGTGATGGCGAACCTTTTGAGCTCCGCGTGTCAGCATTTTGAAAAACCCTAACTTAACTCTGGTGCCGTGTCACATATAGAAATTTTTTGATATTTGCAACCATAGTAAAACAAAGACTTATATTTTTGATATTTATTTTATATATTTAAATGCCATTTAACAAAGAAAAATCAACCAAAAAAATGAGTTCGCGTGTCACCTCTGACACGCGTGTCATAGGTTCGCCATCACTGGTCTAGGTTGAGCTTCATGAACTCAATTACTCAGCCCTCTAAGACTCTCTGAGGACATTGAGTTTCAGCAAAATTCAAAGCTCCAACTAGTACTTGGATTAGGCCTGAAAGCCAGAGAGGAAGCCTTGGTCTGGGCCTGACATTCTAGGCATGGTTCAGTACAGCTCTGCTTCTAAGCTGCCTTATTCACCACTGTACTCCCAGCAACACACAGAATCTGCTCTGAGCCAACAAGCAATATAACTGGGTTGTATAGATGAGGCCTTTAGGATGGAAATTAGCCAAGGGGTGAGGTTATGATAACAAGGATAAGGCTACTATGTAGCAAAAGAAGGACTTGGTAGTTAAGATTCATCAGATTCTAAATCTCAAAGAGTCACATATCATTCAGCTACTTCCTGGCCAGCTGGCAAAACACTGGTGGAGGAGCATCCAGAGAGCTGAGCCATTAGGAGTGGGTGAAGGGACCTGGTGAGAGGTAAGGAATGATGGGGCAAAGCTGAATGATGAGAGGGTGCAAGCAATGAATACTTAGTCACAAAGCTTGTGGTTTGCTAAGATGTGGCAAAGGTAATAATAAAAGGAAAAATCACAAAAACATACAATCACTCAGGATGTTTGTACGAGTTCTAAAACACCTACAAGCCAATTACCTAATAATATTATAAAGACTAATGGCAAACTATATAGTTACTAAACAGAAAACATTTTATTTTCACATCAAAAAATCTATTTTCCGCCCTGGCTGGTTTGGCTCAGTGGATAGAGCATCTGCCTGTGGACCAAGAGGTCCTGGGTTTGATTCTGGTCTAGGGCACATGCCCAGGTTGCGGGCTTGATCCCCAGTAGGGGGCGTGCAGGAGGCAGCCAATAGATAATTCTCATTGTTGATGTTTCTCTCTCTCTCCCTCTCCCTTTCTCTGAAATCAATAAAAATATATTTTAAAAAACAATATGTTCCCCCTGTACTAGACTTTAGCTTGAATCCTATAAACTTGACAAATGAATATTCATGTTTTACTTTCCCCTGAAGAGTTGCAAAATCCCCAAACACTCACCATGGCTCCTCTATAGTATGCTGTCGTGATGGTTCGAAATCTTTCCTGACCTGCTGTGTCCCTAAAATTTTAAACAAAGGAGAGAGCAATTTTAAAAGACATCACCAGCAACACTGAGGAGAGATCATTCTGGTCTGCTCACAAATGCAGTGGTTTCAGGGGAGGGGAATAAGATACAAAGGGAGCCTGTGTGTGTCTGTGAGCTGGAGGCGGTGGTGGCCACGGGAGCCTGTCAAGAGCTCACAATGACTTGTGTGAAAAACTTGGACTTTGATGATAAAAGCAGCAACAGGGAAATCCATGGCCTGCTAGGAACCGGCATGCTGAATTAGTCAAATACATATTGGGGGAGAACAGAATAGTTCTAAATTCTTGGACTCCTAGAGGTAGTTATAATCGTTTTAATAAATGCCTAATGATTATGGCATTTTGCTCTCTTGAGTGAAAGTCTGATTTCTGTACAAAGAAAGCAACTGGGCTGGACTTATTACTGTGTAAGTTCTGCTTAGCCAAGAACACTAAAATGGGTCTCCTCGAGAACTTTCTCAGCCATGGAGCCCGTAATTAAACGGGAACCTGGAGTTTAACACATAATGGTTGACAATGTTTCCAAAGACTTTCCAATACGAACAACACTGCAAAGTTACATGAGCTTTCATATATTCTTGCTTTTTAGCTGATGGCGTACCATTAGAATACATTCTAAAAAACACAAATGTTTCCAATTACATTTATTGAAGTAAGTCCCTGTAAAGCAGATCAAATTTACTTGATATCTGGGAAAATCAATATTCCTAAATTTGCTACTTACCAGCAGAACTAATTCACTCCTGTGCTACTAAGACAAACTAAATTGTACAATTTAACTGTAGGGAAGAAAGAGGCACTTGTGAAAATATACTAGAAATCTAATGCATACCAAACCCAAACAAGAGATGAAGGCCCAAGGGAAATATAATAAATTAAAAACATTAATAAATCCCTTAATAATAAATCCCTTAATATTTATGTAAACCTTAGAAGATAGTCTCAGATGATGCCCACCACAGCCCAGTGTGTGTTATTATCAGCATCCTTATTCTGCAGTAGAGGAAATGGGCTGGGGTGGGCTGTGGTCCCAGTTCTGCCACTAACCAGCTCATACCCTTGAATGAGACTCAAGCCACCTACATCTTGGCTGTTTAGCGCAGGGCCAAGCCTCACCTCAGTCACCTTACCCAACCCTTCTGTCACTGATCAGGATTAGCTATACAAGGCACTTATTTGGCACATGGCAAAGAAGTCATGGAGAAAATACAAGCCAAGCACCTTTAAGCAGACCAACATATTATTGATTCTAACACACTACTTGATTTAGAAACAGCTCTGCAGTGAGGCTGGAGGGGAAACCCTTCCATATTAAGTGCAGGCTGTGAAGACTAGATAGAGACCATTTGCTGCTGAGAGCACCCATAAGCAGTGCCCTGCTGTTATATTAAACTCTAATTAGCTGATCACCCACAGGCGCCTAGAAACACTCCCTATTGTTATGATCAGGACATAAGCACAGAATCAGAAATTCTCTTTACTTTCTCCCTAAAACACTGTTTTATATCTTTAAAATATTTGGCTTCTTACTAAATACCAATAGATGAAAAGGGTAGCCTGTGGTAACCTTCACAATGTTTTCCAGTGACAGATACTGGGAACGACTATGCTAATATATAAAACTGACACGATGCTCCGGGAGATTTGGGTTGTCGTCAGAGCTTTATCACTAACTACTCTAAATCCTAGTTTCCTCCTTTGTAAAAGAGGTGCTAGTATACTTCAATACAATGTTCTCATTCTATTCCCATCCTGAGATTCAAGGAAGAAAATCAGCCTAAAAAATAAGTTCATATACAGTGGGGCCTTGACTTACGAGTGTCCTGACTAACGAGTTTTTTGAGATACCAGCTGTCTCTCGGCAGATTTTTTGCATTGAGTTGACAGAGTAATCTGAGTTAACGAGCTCCTTAACGAGCTCGGTCTCAGAACAAATTAAACTCGTAAGTCAAGGCCCCACTGTATATCACTTTACTATTTTACCCTGTATAGTCTGTGGAGCTCTCAATTTCTAAGCTATGTCTGCTACTGTCATCATCACACATTAGACCAGTACATATCAAAAACCTTTCCCAAGGCTCCAATTCTATATGGCTCACCATGGAAGGCCCTGCACTGAAAGAAATTAAACCAGCTTATAGGAGGTTAAAAAAATAAATCTATGAGTTTCTGAGTTCAAGTAAAAAATATTCAACCTGGCAATCTGGAAGAACCATATTTATTCACTGCAGTTTGACAGATGCTTCAGGAATGAACCAGTCAGATTTGGGTGGTCTTAAGGAGATCTTTGCCTTGCATATTGCAACATGAGAGATCAGAAGTATGACTTTTTTCTCCCTATTGCTAGTCTAGTGTTCCTCATTTTTTTTTATTTAATGAGAAGACATATACAAATAAACGATAAAATATCAGAGCTGGAGGGGAACTCAGATATCATCCGTTTAATCAATCAGTTTACAAATGAAGAAAAGTAGGCTCTAAGAAGGGAAGCAACTGGCTCCACGTCCTCAATTTAGAGGTAGTCCTGGCAAGAACCTAGATCTGCACTTCCTGTTTAGGGTTCCTACCACTTGACTACTAAGCCTTATCTGATTTCACAGCTGCAACAACTACAGTGAAATAGTAACATACACTCTAGAATTTAGTTTCCTCCCCGATAAAATTAGCATTTGGGAAGAATGAGCTCTCAGATCTCTTCTGGCTGTGAGTTGGTGAGGATACCATTCCTTACCTGCCCACTCTTGGTGGAGAGACCTGTGAATGCTTACCCATTTCCCATTGGTTCTGACAAAGAAAAGATGTTTCAGCTATCACAGAATAGCTCTAAATTATCACAATGCACATTTAATTCCCACATTCAATTCCTAACTAAAGTAGAAACTCTTATGTGTGTATATATTATATATATATTTACTTACCATATCTGAAGCTTAATTTTCTTTCCATCAAGTTCTATCGTTCTGATTTTAAAATCAATTCCTGCCAGAAAAAGAAAGACATGCTAAATTTCTTCAAATGAAATGTAATCCAAGTCTTATTAGAAAAAGAACAAAGATTTCTATTGGAAAAAAAAAAATCTCCAACGCCCTGGAAAATGTGAACACAGAAGAGGGTGTGAATGGTATGTCTGCTCTGAATCCAGGCTGAAGAAAGGAATTACTCTGCAAAGAATTCCTACACATGTTAAATGCAATGTTTTATGTGTCATTATTTTGACATAAATGGATGACATCCCTCAAAGCTACATAGTTTGGATAGATTGAGAACATGCCATATTTTCTACTTCCTGAAATACATATAAACAATGCTTCCTACCCTCCAGCCCCCTATGCTTGGTCTGTCCCTAAAGCCATGGGACCTCTTCACAATGTCTTCCTCATCTCCTCCTCCAGTTGTTTCTTTAGAATCTGCAACTGGCTAAGCAAAAAGCAAAACAAAAAAAACCCAAAACAAACAAACAAAAACCCTGTCTATTTGAGGGCAGGGATGGGAAAGCCTGAATATTTATTTTATACAGTTAAGAAGTATTTTACATACATTTTAATAAATGTTCCCCGCATCTTACTGGCTAGAGCTGAAATAACTAAAATAGTTTTAGCCCTGGCTGCACTTTAGAATTACTTGGGAAACTTTAAAAGTTAACAACAAAAACCCCTTATAACTAGGCCTGCTCCCTTCCTCAGATTCTGAGATTCTGACTTAAATGGCCAAAGGTAAGGTCTGTGCACTAATAATTTTCAAAGCTCTCTAGGTAATTAATTCTAATATGAAGCCAAACTTAAAAAGCACTCAACTGAGCCTGCCAGGTAGCATGAGAAAGTCATTTGGGGCTCAGGTGGTCACTCCAAGTTCAACCCCTCCCTCACCTATTTCTTCCCCACTATGGCGGCTCAATACTTATTTAGCAGTTTCAACTACAAAGCACCACAAAGTCCTGGACAATTATCAGCATGCTCTGTCAGGAACAAGCTGCCACTCTTTCTCTAATGGGACCTGTTAGTGAATACAACTCGGTTGCAGTTTGCTAAATCTTCATCATCTGGCTACTCAAGCTTTATTTTAAAATTTTCTATTCTTTTGCATTCTATACAGAACCCTGGAAATCGGTTTCCAAGGCATTTAAAAAACACACATGTCAATTATGTATCCTCTACATTGACTTAAGCATTAACTGTAGTTATCTATGGGGTGGGGAGAGCCTTCAATGGCTATGCTACACAACATTTCTATATATCAACATTGTGAACACCCCAAAAGGCCGCTTGCCAGCTCCAGCTTCATATAAAACCCAAGTGGGTTTTCCCCTTCTTCTTTGTGTGGCACTTTCCCCCCGGGACCCTTTTTAGGTACTTTTGTGGATCTTGAAATAGACAACTATCACACCCCAGCTAATCTAGTAGGGCAGTATCTCAATATTCGTTCCCTCACTAATAACCACCGCTACTGTTAGCAAGGACAATCTGAGACCCAGTATCCCAGGTTATCTGGCTCATGTCTCCTCCAGGTACCTCGCTATTGCAGGGTCAGCAGCGGCAGGGGCAACACTTAGCAAAACCGTATAGATATTATTGTTAGCATCACACAGATTTTACTGTGGCCCTCACTCATTTACGATTTAATATGCACTGATTTTTATTGTGATTTATCTTTTTACACATCTCTGAGTCCAGTGTAACAAAGGCCCTCGAGGAATTCTCAGCTATCCTTTATGGTTTTTTGGTCCAGACATTAAGAACAGTGCCTAACAGGTATTCAATTAATGTTTCTTGATATTAACATTTATAAAATTCATAATTTTCCAAATTCATAGAAACAGAAAATAGGATGGTAGTTCCCCGGGGATGGAGAGAGGGGGGAAAGAGAGTAGTTGTTTAATGGGTATACTGCTTTAAGATTTGCAAAAGATAAAAACTCTCTAAAGACTTGTTTGACAACAATGTGACCATATTTACTGAACTGTACACATACAAATATGGTTAAGATGATAAATTTTATGTGTGTGTGTGTGTGTATGTGTGTGTGTGTGTGTGTTTAAACCATAATAAAAAAGAAGAAAAATCCATGACTTTTAAAATGTAGACTGTATAGCTGTAAAATTAACTTTCTTAATTGGAAGGCTACTATCCAACATTCCATGATTTAATAGTTCATTCACAGTTTACATAAGAGATGATGTATATCAAATGCCTGTCCATATGAATACTTTCCTTATTCTGGCTCATTGAGATTGTAACTCCTGTTCTTCCAATGTTGTTTTTGCCTGTAGTTGGGAGTCATGGGCAACTTTTCCACCTTCATTCAACAAAGCCATTTTGAAGCTCCCTTAAAGTCTCAGTTACTCTCATTCATTTAAAACATTTAGGAAACTTTCTACTGACCTAGCCTTTTGTTTTTTGTATTTGTTAGAAGGATTACCTTTCTGTTATCTGAGGAGGTTTAACCATTATCTGGGAAACTTAACCATCTTTTCACTATTCAGCTGTTTTCAATGTTTGTAAGAGTTGTGAACTGGTATTTAGCTTTTGTTTGTGCGCCTGTTGGGAGCCAGTTGATAGACAAATGCTGTAGAGCACAGTCAAATTAACACAACTTGAATTTCACTAAAAATGGAAAATGTTGTTTATATTATTATTGAAAAGCACAGAACCTGGAAGTTAAAAGACCCAGACTGTCTGTTAGGGCCTGTCATTAACAACTTTTCGGAGGTTGATTAATTGCTCTGAATCTCTATATCCTCCTCATCCTTAAAAAAGATGGAGAGGATCTAACAGGTAAATTAGATAACGTGTATGATTGTGCTGTGGGGACTCTGAAACTCCATATAAATGTAAGGTATTACACATCCAGATTCTATTATCCTGCAGATCATGTCACATCACGCAAGGATTATAATAGCTTCCCAGGACGCTGTGCCCACCTCTCTCCCTGGTCTCATTCCCCTGCCCAACACCGTGAGAATAACGTTCAGCAATCCCTGAGGTAATGCCACCTCACTATTTAAGGGGCTATGGATCCAACTTCCAGCTCCCTCAGTCTGGCAACACAGCCTCTTCCACTGGATACACCGCTCTCCCGACACTACCTCCGCCGCTCTCCCTTGGGCCAGTGTTCCTCGCAGGGGCCTGCACCTGTCCTCCCCTCTGCGTGTGCGTGGCCACCTCACTGGGCAGCCTTCTCTGAGGATGCCTCTCCACCCATGCAGTTCTTCTCTCCCTCCCTCCTTCCTCAGCTGTCTACTCAGCCATGTCCATCGCTTCTCCCAGGCCTGCCTTTGGCCTGTAATTCAATCCGGTGTTATCTGGCTTATTAACATATTGCTCTGAATTGGTCTCACATCAAGCAAGAGCTCCATCCTCTCTGCCAGTCAGGCTGCACACAGAAACATGTACACAGTAGATACTAAGTGAAAGGTTAATATGCTTACAACATCGCATAAAGGTTAAATGCTACTACACGTGGAGAGGGCTAGGAAAACCATGGAAGTCCAACGTGTTCTTAGTTTACTACGTAACAAGAGTACGGATGCTGAGAAATCTTATTACAGTAAAAAAATGAAGATCTTTATATTGCACTTAATTTGACAACAATATCAGTAGAATATATAGTAGATTAATAATCACTTTACTTTTTAAAGGAAAAATAACTTTCTGAGGCTACTCCAAGATTAAAAGAATAACCACTTATAAGAAGAATAAGACAATTATATCAATTAGGATGCTTTCTGCTGCAACAGAAACCGCAAATCAAACTATCTTAAAGTAATTTGTTGACTCATACAACATGCCCAGTGGTGAGTTGGGGTTTGGAGGTGGCTCAGTCCAGTAGTTCCGGCTCATTTCTCTGCATCTCCTTTGACTCTGCCCTCCTGGGAGTATCAGTTGCATCCTCTGACTGATAGCAGTTCCTGACCACAACAGCAATACCAAGAAGAAAAGAGATCATCTTCCTGTGTCTCTTTCTTAAAAGTGAAGAACTGTTTCCCCAAAGCCTCCAGCGACCTTTCCTTCAAGTCTCATTGTTGGATTTATAACCAGATTTATAACCACGGGCATGTCATGTTCTGGGGACTAAGGCTGAGTTCCTGAACCAATCACTGCCTAGTCAGTTAGCAAGATTCAATTAATCAAAACCTATCCTAAATTTAGATTAATCAAGTCCCATTCCCCAGAGCTGGGTCACTCCTCCAGATCCACAGGCTACTAAAATTAGGAGAGCAGAAAAGATGTTGAATCAATCATAATATCTGTTAGACTAATACTCAAATCTATCTAATTAATACAACTTCATATTCATAGCCATATGAAACAGACAAATCATAACAGCTATCCTTACTACCCTACCATGAAGGTCATTAAATTTCGTGATAACTAGAGTACTTCTTGGAAGGAAATTTCGCCTAGTCTTCAGCCACCAAGCAGGAAATATGAAGATAAAAAAAGGACAATGAGCAACCCAAATAGCGAAGACGACATCTCTGTGGTTAAACTGTGATCACTCCCAGGAGAGCCCTTGAGCCCACAGTCCCAAAGGCCTGGCTTGTGCTCCAGCCCCAAATGATTAGACTGCAAAGGAGGGGCTGTCATATCAACAGCAGCAAGAGCTACATTACAGCCTATCCTGCAGTAAGAGAGTGCCTTTTTTTTTCCCATTTAAAAGGACTATATAACTCAAAAAACATAGCTTTGAAGGGCATTACATTTTGGGTCAAAATGCCCTTCCGTTCTCGATCGCCTTTTAGAAAGCATCACTGTCTTTTGGCAGCATATCATACAATAATTCATGTTCAAAATCATGACCCTGAGTCATCCCAACTCATGAACAATCCATGAGCCGCCAGGCTGCATGCAGCCTTCCCAGCTAGCCACACAGCCCCACATCTACATTCTGGAGACAAGACTCCAACGTTGCTCCCATGTTTCTGAATGTGCCCTGTTGTTAATTTTTTTATGGCTGAAAGCAGCAGTGCCAGTTTTCTCATTGATATTTATCTAGTCAATAAAATAGGAAATAGAAATTATAAGAAAACATTCTCAAGGGACTCAAAGGCTAATTTTGAGTTAAATACACACACACACAGATTTTTACTTTTTATGAACCCATTGTACATACTATACCAGTGATGGCGAATCTTTTGAGCTCGGCGTGTCAGCATTTAAATACCATTTAACAAAGAAAAATCAACCAAAAAAATGAGTTTGCATGTCACCTCTGACACGTGTATCATAGTTTCACCATCACTGTACTATACACTAAAAGGAGGTAGGGAAGCAAATGTGAAAGAAATCTCAGATTTCTAGACCTTTTAGAAAGTACCTTAAAACCCTGGCCAGGTAGTTCAGTTGGTCTGAGCACCGTGCCCAGACGCCAAGGTTGTGGGTGCAATCCCAGGTCAGGGCATATATGAGAATCAGCCAATGAAAGAATAAACAAGTGAAACAACAAATCTCTCTCCCTCTCTCTCATTCTCTCTCTCTTTTTCCTCTCTCCCTCCCTCTCTCTCCAAAATCAGTACCAAAAAAGTACCTTAGAAATTGTTGAGTCCAGTCTTCCCTTTGTACTGAGGCCTAAGAGACATGGCAACTTACCAGATTCACAAAGACCAATTCAAAAAAGGATTAAAAGTGAAGTTTGGCATTTAAAGATCAGGTCTTCCCAAACAGACATGTATAAAAATATCCACGTCTCCTGAGGAGGCTTCCTCTTTAAGGGTCACAACAAAACCTTAGCAACAACGGAAATGTCCACAGTAGGAGAATACCTTGGTATACAAGGGAATACTCATGAGCAGTGAACAACAGCCACATCTATCAACATGAATGAATCTAAAAACAAGGTTAAGTGAAAAGAGCAACTGCAGAAATTTACATAGTCAAACCATTTCGGTAAATTTTCAAAAATTCCCAAACCACCCTGGCTGGTGTGGCTCAGTTGATTGAGCTTCTTCCTGTGCAACTAAAGGTCACTGGTTCGATTTCCAGTCAGGACACATACCCAGGTTGCCAATTTGTTCCCTGGTCGGAGTGCATACAGGAGGCAGCCGATCGATGTTTCTCTCTAACATCAATGTTTCTCTCTTTCTCTCTCCCTCTCCCTTCCTCTCTAAACCAATAAAAACATATTTGAATAAATACCCATACCAACAGTATGTATCATTTTTATATATACCCAGGTGTAATTTAAATATAAAAACATGCATGAGAATGATTATCAACAAAATCCAGATAACTGTTACCTTTGGAGAGAAATGGAAGAGGAAGGACTAGGGAGGCACTTCAACTCTGTAATTGTTTCTAAAACTACGTGGTGGTACATGGATGTGGAAGTGTTTTATATTATGCATACTTGGAATTGTTCATAATTTTTAAAAAGCAATGATTACTTATATAGAAAAATGAGATGTGGAGGCACTCATTCACTCCTGGTAGTAGAAAAATCAAACCAAATTTTAGAGATGAAAGGCACCTTCTAGATTTAGTGGGGAGGCAGAGCAGGCACTACCTCCCACCTTTGCTCCATTTAAAGAGGGCCTGTGATCAAGAGCAAGACTGGATCAAATTCAGAAAATGAGGGGGCAGAGCAGGGGCTGGTGCTAGAGCAAGGAGTGCTGGCTACTCAGATTTTAAGCAGGGGTTCAGGGCCATTTCCTTCCGTGCCTGGAGGATTAGGAGCTTCCATTTGGGCCAAGGGCAACAGGAAGAAGACACATTTGGTCACTGCTGGGAGTGGCACTCTGGTTGGGGAACAAAGGAGTTCTGATTTTTCATTCCAAAGGCTGGAAGGAGGGAGCCAGGACAAGGGAGTGGGGGAGGGGGCCTCTGCCCTGCCCCTCTGAGGAGAAGATAAAGAGGGACTTGAGGCCTGCGCCTTGTCCGGGCCATTCACAGGAACAAGAGCTGGCAGAGACCGGGTAGTAAGGCTCTAGTGAAGGATATGAAGTCAGCACTTATGAAAAGACAGCTTATCAGATATGTCTCAGAAACCTGTGGTGCAACTGGAGGGAGGGCTTGACCAGCAGTACAGAGGGAAAGAAACTTTGAACCAGACTCAGCCCCACAGCTAACAGACCTAACAGGGAAAAGGAACTTGGAATGACCAGTATTGGGCCACCTTTTATTCCACAAATTAGATATAATTTAACATGGAAAGGGAACAGATTCACAAAATTATTTTTCACTAAAGTCAAATTAGCCAACAGATATTAATAATCTAACCTTTTCTGTCCAGGAGAATAGGGAGGTTTCCCCTGGGTTTGTGAATGAATGAAAGGATACCATTGCTGCAGTGTGGGAAAGAGTAGGAAGGACTTTTCCTGGCCTTAAGACTAACTCTCTGGGGCCAGCCAGTTGTCCTGACCTTCAGCATAAGCTGTGACTTGCTGCATTTTTGCCCTGTGGGTGGTGCAGCACACACACAGCTCTGTCTCCTGCCTGTGTACTTGCTGGGCTTACTCCAAGGAAAGTCTGCTGCGTGGCCCAGGAAAATCAGGGGTGGAGAAACAGCAGGGACCTTCAACTGAGGTTTTAAACACCTCGTTCCCACGGAAATTCTTTTAAAAATCCAATTTGGATGCAGTCCGAAAAAAGACTTCAGATTTCTGGGATATTTAGCCTCCCAGTGAATGACAACAATGCAAGATTCCAATGCTGGGTTTAACATCAACAAAGAAAAAACCTGGGTTATCGATCCCCTTTGACCTACATTAAGAAGCAGAAATTTAACACTGCACTTTTACAATTAAAACATGTACTTTGTTTCAAAAGGACATTTGGAAACATCTGTGACCCCAGGCTATCAAAATGTGGGTTATGTGGTCTTTCTATTTACATTTCAGAGATATCCCAGAAACAGAAAAAAGTTTCCTAAATATTAAAATCCACTTTAAGAAATGGTATGTTCACTTGCTTACTTAGATTTTTATTATTAACTAGACGCCCAGTGCATGGATTTGTGGGGTCTTCGGCCTGGCCTGTGCCCTTTTGCAATCCAGGACCCCTCGGGGGATGTCAGACTGCCAGTTTTGGCACGATCCCTGCAGGCCAGGCCGAGGGACCCCACCGGTGCATGAATAGTATGCATATAAGATCTTTGGTTAATCTCTTCCTGCCCTGTCCCCTCCCCACTTCCCTCTGAGATTTCATCAGTCTGTTCCATGTTTCCATGCCTGTGCATTGAGCATCTGCCGCCTGGTAGTCAGTGCTCGTCATAGCTACCAGTTGAACAGTCAAATGGTCACTTAGGCATATATATGTGCCGAGTGCCTGACCCGGGGCGGCGCCCCAATCCCTGGATCGGCCCTGCTGAGTGCCCAACCCGGGGCGGCGCCCCAACCCCCGGATCTGCCCTGCCCTGTGCGCGACCCGGGGCAGCGGGGCAGGCACTGAGGGATCGGGTGTGCCATCTGCCACCCGGGGAGCGGACCTTAGCCAGCAGATGGTTATCTCCGGAGGGGTCCCAGACTGTGAGAGGGCACAAGTGGGGCTGAGGGATACCACCTGAGTGCACAAATTATTTTTGTGCGGGCATCTAGTGTGTGTGTGTGTGTGTGTGTGTGTGTGTGTGTGTGTATAATATATAGATGATGAAGATACAATGTAGATGGATTCTGCCATTTTTGAAACTTTGACACCCACAATTTGCTTATGCTTTTTTGTGTGGACTTTTAAACTGGAGATTAACGAAATTTTAGAGTAGCTAACTTTATGATAATTGGCTAAAATCTCTAATTAGAAAAACAGATTCCTGAAATAAGAAAAAATATGAGTCATAGATTGAAGTTTTAAAATACTTTTTCTTTTTCCAAAATAAATTAAGGTCTTGGAGAAAGTATGCAAATTTAGAAATAAAGTTAAGAATGTTACTTAGGTTGAAAAAAAAGGAGTTCAAGACATTGCTCTTTGGCAAATACACATTTTTTAAGTTCATAAAAGCATATTTTTGCCAAGGACCAATTTTGTGGCATATAGTTAGAACCATTTAATTTTTGTTTTATTTATATTCAAATTTACAATCTATTTTTTGTTTGTTTGGAAATTAGAAAGTCTAAAGTTTAGAAGGGAAAACACTTTAAAAGTAAGTTTAGAAGACACTTTAACAACAGTTTGAAATGATCACTGGCAGCCAAATATGTTAGTTTTGTTAAATCCAACATAGGATAGGGGGATTTTTTAAAAAGTGGACTAACAAGTGGTCTTTGAATATAACTTGTCCTTAAAAAAGACACCTGACTTTTTAAAAAAGAAGACAGAAAGAAGACTAGAATTTTTCAGATTTCTTTGGCTCTTCCATTCTGTGACTAAGAAGTGATATGCTAAGCCCCATTTATGGTGTAAGTCAAGTGACACATATTACCACTTCCTGCTGAAAAAGCTGCACATCTTGACACTCTTAGAACACTCTGATTGTTACTGAATTAAATTCAACTCTTGGCATCCTATCTAATAAAGATGGAATATGCAAATTGACCGTAACTTCACGACAAAGATGGCGGCACCCACAGCCAATAAGGAGGGAATATGCAAATTGACGTGACAAGGTGAGAGGTGGAAAGGCGGCTCTGGGTCGGAGCAAAGGCGGTGCCGGCAGCCAGGGGAAGGAAGGCCTATTCTTGCACGAATCTTTGTGCATCAGGCCTCTAGGTCTTTATAAGATAACTATACCTATAAAATCTAATCACACTAACAAAAGATAACAAACTCAAACTAATTCAGGAAATTAGGAAGGATTTACTAATTTTTAGTTGAGCCATAAACATATGCATGACAGATACAAAAATAGTACAGTTAAGAATAATTTTAAGTAATGCCTATATTTGAGAGTCTCCAAGGGTTTAAAGATTTAAATATAAAGATTTAATTAACGCTTTCAATCTCTTTGGTAAAATAAAAGGGCAAAAACTACTAAAATATAACTATGTTTTGAATCACAAATAAAAGTTTTCTAAAATGCTAGAACTACCAAAATATCAAGAGAGAAAAACAGAAATAGCAAAGGAAATGTAATAACACAGCTATAATCTTAGGAAGCATTGAGAATTTTAAATCTGATTAAAGAGCCAGCAGAGATTACCCAGGATTCAGCTCCCCATCTGAGAATGGGCAAATGAATGCATGACAAGTCTCTTTTGCAAACCTTGCACTTTCAAAAGGAAATGTGCTTTAAGTGTTACTCAATCTGGAAGTAGCAATGTGCTTGAAGTTGTGAAAAATGTAGATTCTAAATGTTCTCAAAGAAAGGATGTTTACCATCAATAAAATCTTTTCATAAAGAGCCTAATTTATTAACTAAACTTTCTTGAAGAATAAAAATTCAGAATGCCGCCCTAACCGGTTTGGCTCAGTGGATGGAACGTCGGCCTGCGGACTCAGGGGTCCCAGGTTCGATTCCAGTCAAGGGCATGGACCTTGGTTGCGGGCATATACCCAGTGGGGAGTGTGCAGGAGGCAGCTGATCGATGTTTCTCTCTCATCGATGTTTCTAACTCTCTGTCCCTCTCCCTTCCTCTCTGTAAAGAATCAATAAAATATATTTTTTTAAAAATTCAGAATGCCTCTGAGATTTCCATCTCTTTCCTGTTATTAATTCATGAGCATCTCAAGAACCAAACTGCTCCTAAATGGAACCACATGCATCTCCTCTGCTCCACCTACTGTTTCTGAGAAGGTGTACCTTTATAGCAGGCAAATCCCTCCAGTATGAGTCACTACCACCTTCCTAAACCTGGAATTTCCTTGTTTGTACTTTGACAACTCAGAGTCAAAGTACACTGTTTCAGTTAAGGGTGAAGGGAATATTGTGGTTATTCAAAAGATGACGATAAAAAGGCAAATCTCTGAATTTGCATACTATTGTTATGGGAAAACCATATTGCCAAATCACTGAAACTATCACCGGAAAAAATTACAACCACATTCCAATGATGTTGCACCAAAAATGCAGTGAAACTGATCTGCTAGGTCCTTCCAAGTATGACCATGTATCATGTTTTCCATTCATTTGGATGTAAGTGAAAGCTAAAAAAGAAGAGAAAATTATAAAGTAATAGAACTAAGTAACAATACTACATGGGGCAACTAACTAAAAACAAGTGATATATATGTTTCCCTTTGAGAATGAGTTCTTAAAAGAGAAAAAAAACAAAAAAGATTGTTACCAATGTAAAATATATATGGGTTTTCCCAGAACAAAAGTTTAAAGTTAGCAACCAGGGCTGAAACAAACTCTGGCTACAATATTATTTTCCAGGAAAATTTCCAAATCACTTCTTTAGAAAGATTTCAGCTTATAGTGGTGCAAAATGTAAAATTTAGCAATTTTCCTCACTCAGTTAATACAAATCAACTTTTTTTAGGGTGGGATGGGGTGTCTGTACCAAATTACTTGAGGCTGAAGCAAAGAATCATCTAGTCCAGTGATGGCGAACCTATGACACGCGTGTCAGAGGTGACACGCGAACTCATTTTTTTGGTTGATTTTTCTTTGTTAAATGTCATTTAAATATATAAAATAAATATCAAAAATGTAAGTCTTTGTTTTACTATGGTTGCAAATATCAAAAAAATTTCTGTATGTGACACGGCACCAGAGTTAAGTTAGGGGTTTTCAAAATGCTGACACGCCGAGCTCAAAAGGTTCACCATCACTGATCTAGTCAGACTCTCCTGCAATACCCACCTCACCTCTTCCCATCCTACCCTCCCGCTGACTTGTCTAGAGAAAAGGAAAGTCATCAGAGATAATAAAACAATGTAACTGCAGATTCACAGTGCTCAGAATCTAGTTAGCAGAAAGCCTTTTCTTGATCAGCAGCAACATCAATGCCACAAAAGGGTAGTAAAAGTAAGCAGCACGTACAGCTCACTGCAGCCAGGGTGACAGATGGATAATGATAATAAGCGACTGCCAATGAGGAGGGCTAACGCAAACAGATGGAGTATATGCAAGTCAAAGAATGAGACAAAAATCAACAGAAATGACACTGATTACAGTTTTTCCCAATCAAAAATGAGAAACGTCTACCTATGATAACATCGTCCTCATTTGTAAACACATTTCCCTGTAATACAAAAGCTTAAAGTTGACAACACTCTATAACCTTCATGTATACAGTTAACACTTCTACAAGCCAATTATGCGTCTCGCATATATACAGTAATCCACCTCTATATATTTAAGACATTTTTCTAACTTTATTGGGTGATAAAAAATTCCGCTGCCTAACTACTTCCTTGACTTGCCTTGTAAAACAGAATACAATGTTACAACTGGGCTGGGAAACCCAAGAGTTTCTCTAACCTATGTTTCAGACTTACAGATGCCATCCCGACTAATGAAGGAGCTTGAGCACTTCATATTTTCTTTCGTCTCCATTGTCCCCTAGCTAACTGCCACTTTAAATACACAAAGGATGAGTAATAATTATATTCAAAGCATAAAATGAGTGGGTTGTCAAAATATGCTATAGTGGACTTCACATTCGACCATTATTCGCCCTAATTTTAAATCCCAGTGTTTGTGGGGGTTGGGGAAGAAGAAAACCTAAACAATATTGACAAGAGACTGTTTTTTAAAAAGCCATCCTGATACTGGAAAATCAGCCAGTGCCGCACAAAATAATTTCTCCAAAATTGAGCAAAAAATATTTCAAGTTATATTATATCAGCTTGTTTTTATAAAATCAAGTTCAAAGTGTAACATACTATCCAAGTCCCCTGCCCCCTATTCACTCCCAGCACCAAGATAGAGGCCTCAGGTGTTAAAGCAAGAAACTTAACTGCAGTTTCTACTAACCAGCCCTCAATCTTGGATAGGAAAATTATTCACCTTATGTTTCCCTTTACCCACTTCTTTCAAGACATACAGTTCTTTTCTTTTCTTTTTTTTAACCCTCCCCTGAGGATATGTTTATTGATTT
This sequence comes from Myotis brandtii, assembly GCF_000412655.1. Classification (NCBI taxonomy): domain Eukaryota; kingdom Metazoa; phylum Chordata; class Mammalia; order Chiroptera; family Vespertilionidae; genus Myotis; species Myotis brandtii. The sequence continues at coordinate 2,333,037 of NW_005355159.1, forward strand.
TAGAAAGGGATGGATGGAAGGAGAGAGGGAGAGGGAGAGGGAGAAGGAGAAGGGGAGGAGGAGGGGGAAGGGGAGGGAGAGGGAGAGGGAAAAGTAACCCTTGATCATATCAAGGTTATATAGAAACTTAGAAAGTATTTATGTTATAATGTTATAAAAGCAAAATATAAAGTGTACTATCTCTGTAACTAGGTAGAAAAAACATGTGCATATGGCCAGCAACATGTGAAACAGTAAAGTAGTTATATTAGGGTATGTTATTGCGAGATGATTTTCAAAATTATAAACTTAAAATTTTCACCTAGTCTTCTATTATTTTTGCAGTGAGCAATTTTGAAGAAAATATTACACATCTTAAAGTTGAAATAGTACTCACTATAATTATACTTCAAATTCTGGATTAAAGAAGCTGTGGGGGACTGCTCTTGCAAAATCTTGTCACCCTATATAATAAAAGGCGAATATGCAAATTGTCCCCTTGGGAGTTTGACTGACCGGAATTCGACTGCTGGCTATGACGTGCGCTGACCACCAGGGGGCAGTGTGGAATGAAGCAAGGCCCCGGCTGGCAGCCGGCAGCTGGGGGAAGGAAGACCCTGAATGGCCCTAATCACTGGCCAGGCCTAGGGACCATACCCGTGCATGAATTTCGTGCACCGGGCCTCTAGTTGAGTATAATGCTATTTCTATGGGGAAAAAAGCATTGATAAAGCACACCAAATAAATGGGTCACGCACTGCATCTGAAAAAGCCCATGCTAACTGAAGATTTCAACCATTATTTACCAAATAGCTCGGACAAATTTGTCCCTCTTTCTCTAATTCCTACAGTTCCAGTTTATTTGCTGTCACCTGAACAAGAACATGTGGGAAGAGAAAGAAAGGGATAAAGAAATGTGAGGCTACTTTCACAGGATGTGTCTTTGTGGCATCTGCAGACACAAACCCAGGAGGAAAGGCACCATCTGCACACTGTACTTTCCATGCTATCACCGTCCCTAATTAACACAGATAAATCTGAGTTTGCCATACTATAATTTATTAGTCATATTCAATTAATCTAATCAGTTTTAAAACAGGAGAGGGCAACAGTGCAAGCTTTAATAAAGTGAGCTCATTGGACTTTGGAAGCTGCTCAGCTGAGGCTCACGGTGAATTCCCACACACCCAAAGGGCAAACGTGGCCTTGGTGAATAAGTTGCATTGCCTATTTTTAACTCATCTTTCTAGTCCTAAGGACCCATATTACATTGTGGATTAGAAAAGAGAAACAGCAGGCATATATGGATTATTTAAAAAGTAAACTCGGGTACAGAATTCTGGGCTCTTGAGTGTGTGAGGGATGGGTAGAGCCAGAGAATTGCCATACATAAACACCCGAGAAAATAACTAAACAAAACAAATGACCATCAAGTTGAAAATTTTACTTCTGCAGTCAAAAAGGTTGTATTTTACAATGCTAGGTTTATCTACTCAGTTTTTGAACTGATGCAAAAGTATACTGATAGCACCCTAACTGTAATCCTCAATTACTAATATGAAAAATAAAACCAGAATGACCTACTCACATGATCATTTCACAGACACACTGTCAGTTCAAGGATGTCCTCAGGCAAGCCCAGGGCAGGGTTTCCACATCTGGTGGTCACAACGTTATGTTCCCAATTTGGACAGTATAGTCATTAGGTCAGGAAATGCATACGACAGTGATGCAAAGAAGTTCAACATGACACACAATGACTGTGTATTTTTAACCCCAAATGGTCTGTTAGCAAAATGAGGAGGGTAAAGGAAAATGTCACTGGCCCTTTAGGGAACAGAAGGGATCACAACCATTGGGCTGCTGTTCTTTGCATGAACTTCTGAAAGTGGCAGAAGAAAGCAGAAAAAAATTGTACAATCAGAAAAACTGATATTTAATCTACTTCAGATAAGCCTTTGCAGGTCTCAAGGTTGAAGTCCATGCTTATATATTATGATACTAACTTAGCAACCAATTCTTCAGCCTTGGTGTGAGTACAATCCATTCTCAAATGATAGAATAGGAACTGAGAAGTAGAAACTGGCAAGCTTTACTTGGGCTATACAAAAGAAACGGCTAAAGATTTCTCAACCACATAGGATGCAATGAGGTTCAGCTTAGTCAGATATAGTCACACTTAATGAAAATCAAGTTGACTAATGAAAGAGCAAGTTTTAGTATTTAATTTCACAAGAAGTATTGAGGCCAACATAAACCTGACCCTGTACTAGGCACTAAGAAATACAAAGAAGGAAAGTTATGGGCCCTGGGGAGCTCCTAGGCTAGCAGTCACTAAAATTTCATAACGTGAAAATCCTACATCATACTTGAATCTCCTCAGGAGCAGGAACTAACAACAGATGACGAACGGAAAGAAAACATGATTTTCTAAGATATGAAACTGCCTGCTTTAATTCTGTTATTCCCACAAGCAAGCATATAATTATCTCCCTAAAGGCTGAGAATAAACAAGTGGCATTTGTCTATCACAAATGGCAAAAATAGTAACAGCAATTTTTCACTGTTGTTTAGAAACCAATTTGGCTTAAGATTTAAGAGGGGTTATTTTTTTCTTTAAGTACCCACGATCGTATCACCTTCACATTCCCTCCCAGCACTCTAGTATATAAACTATTGTCTTAGTCAAGTTTGAAATTCTCTCTGAATGCTAAGAGCTTTGATGTCTAGATGAAAATCGAAATGAGCGAACATCACACTTAAAAAGAATGGTCACTTTTAAGCTATTATTAGCAAAGGCTAGCGAGTGCAGCAAACCTCTGTAGTTCAGGTGTAGAGTCTTGAGTCCAGGCTCCAAAGTCCTTTGTCTGATAAACATGATGAAAATCTATTAAAGAGCTACCATTTATGGTGTTCCTACTAAGTACCAGGTATAATCCTAGGAAATAGTCATCATTATCCCCATTTCACCAATAAAGAACCTGACTAAAGAGGTTAACTCATCCAAGATGACAAGCTAGCAAGTGGCCGAGCGGGGATATTAGCTAAGGAGGAGAATTCTGTGACTCAAGTGGAATCTCCTTTTAGAGTCCTCCCTGGAGGTACTAACTCAGATTACAAAGGATTTGTGAGGAACCAGTTTCCAACAGAGTGCAGAAAGCTGAACCTAGCTCTAGGTCATCTCTAGATCACAAAAGGAGAATGGGTCCACTCTGGGTGGATCTGAATGTCAGGGATTAATTCTTTGAGTCCTCTGAGTAGGCTTAGTAGAGCCATTCCATAAAGAATTTATACTAGATTAATCTGAAATAGATCTGGTCATCCTGGCATCCTTCAAACTGGAAGACTCCATCACTACAAATCTGTGTTGAACCAAAGTAAATTTCTCCACCACGATAAGGCCCCAGTTAAGGGAAGTCCAAGTGAAGGGGCAAGACAGGCATTGTGACATTTACCCTACACCAAGGAACATGCTGTTCATTCTATAGGAAAATTTGGGATATACAGGGTATTATCAGTGGTCAAATGTACTTCTTGGCCATCTGGAAGATACCTTTTAAATACATGTCAATTGCTTCCTATATAAGATGGATGCTTTTTCTCTAATTATAGTTGTATCTTCCAATTCTCAGTTTATAATGAGAAAGAAACTATATTGAAAATGACTATAAATGATCATAAAAATTAAAATATGATCAGCTGGTAGGCTGTTCTGTAGACAGCATTGAGGCTCCAAACCCAATGCTCTTTTTAGTATATCACACTGCTTCATTAGGAGACATTCTGTGGGTAAAATAGATTGTTTGATACCATTTCTGAGGCTGTACCATAGGAAAAAACAACATAAAAGACAGAAGGAAAACTCCTTTCTGAAACAATATCTCAGTCAGGGTCTAATCAGGAAAAGGAACCACTTCAAGAATTTACACCAGAAGGAATTTGATACAGGGAATTGGTTACACAGTCATGAAGTTGAAGATAGTAAAAGGTTTAGCAATAGCAGGAAGCCACTACCACTCCTAAGAGAGAGATAAAAGGAGATGGTGTTATTGGAGCTGAAGTTCTAGAGTCACCTGACGAGAGGGTGGAAACACTGAGGGCCTGTTCAGTGGGAGCTAGAGCCCCAGAGAAGCCACCTAAAAGCAGAAAGGGAGAAGCAGAAATACCCTGGTCTCTCCCTTTCTCCTCCCTTCCAATCTGCCAGTCTCCCTGATTGGCTGAACACAGTCTGCAGCCACCTGACCGAGGAGTCTGGGCAGGGGGAGCGGGAAGAGTGGATCAGAGGGAAATTTGACTAAGGACACAATTAACCTTTGCTGTAGGAATTTAATGTGTGCTACTATTGTAAGCCACTGAGATTTTGGGGCTGGTAGATACTGCCACAAACACCAAGTAGGTAAATAAATAAGCAGACTGAAAAATCAGATAAATGAAGAATCAAATGTGAAATAATATTAATAACTATTTTCAATAACTGCTTTGAGGAAAACATTTTCACCATTAATTTGTGAGCCTGGGGCAAAGGGCAAGCACCTGGACAGATCCCCGACCATGCCCTGGTCCTGAAGGAGCAGCACATTTGAGAACCTGTCTAGCTAGAAGTGGAAAGTAGCCCTCCCTGGCCATTACTATCTTGCAGCTTCACAATCAACTGGGCAGTTCAGCACGGATGACCTGGTGAACTGGGAGTGTCATACATATGCTGGCAAGTCCAGAGCCAGACCTTCCAAAAAGGAAGTCTGTCACTAAGTCAGCAATGTGGCCAAGCCTTAAGCCAGAGCACTATCAATACAGCTCAAGGGTAGCCACTGACATGGTGACTCCAAGCTTTTTGCTTATACTACTTTCATCACAGTACTCATAGTTCAGCCTCCTTAGTTATTTATAATCCCGCCCTTGTCCCAAAATAGACTGGAAGCACCCAAAGGATGTGGGGTACCTTTTTAGCTTACAGAACTCTGCAATTACCCACCTTAAAATACATGGCCCCACCCAACATATCCAACCCTGCTCTTTTTTTTTAATCCTCACTAGAGGATATGCTTTGATTTTTAGAGAGGAAGTGGGGGGTGGGGAGGAGAGAGAGAGAGAGAACACAAACAAAAAAGCACATCGATGTGAGAGAGAAACATCAATTGGCTGCCTCCCATATGCAGCTCAACCAGGAATCGAACCTGCAATATTTTGGTGCAAGGAACGATGCTCCAACCGAGTCACCCAGCCAGGACTCTAAGCATTTTTCAGGACTCCTTCCCTGCTCTCCCCGCTGGTCTGGAATATTCTCCATCCTTCCCATTAAGATTCAGTAACCCCACCTCCTCTGTCCTCTAGATATTCCAGTGAGATGACTCTGCTCACTCTCTACTCTAAAGAATTTATAATAAATATCATTAGACATGGCAATTAAATATTTTGTTTCATATAAGTTTTGCCTTCCCACTTAGACTTAGGCAGAGAATCTAGCACAGCATTCCACTGATGAAGTAGGTGTTCAATAGATGTTTAAAGGAATGAATGAAAATAAGTCCTTTAGAAGCAGGAGCCTTATCTTTTACTTAAGAGTACTGCTTTGTGAGCCTCTCTCCTGTTTGCCAAAGCACATTACAGGCATTCAATAAACACTTCCTGACAGTGATTAATTACTTCTGAATAGAATCAGATTCACATATCTCCAAACTGATCCTGCAATGCATCTTAATGACTGACAACTTAAGTTACTTATTTGGATAACTTTAAGTGATAAATGCAAAAAATAAAAAAAGGAATAAAAGAAACACTAAAATATTTAAATTTTAGAGAACAGAACAAATCACAAAACACAGTACCAAGCATATGTAAAATAGATGTCTTTTATTTTAGAATGGCGAAAAGACAACATGGAATTGAATGAAAGGTTCTGTTACCATCGTCTCAAATCTAATCCTTAAAATCATATGTTAATTTAGACGGACTTAGGAGACTGGGTGATTTTTAAAAATCCACACACAATGAAATAAATGCCACTTCTGTAATTATATTAGGAGGACCAATATAAGTGCTACCACAAGGGGAGGGGAAAAAAAGTGGGTATTTCATGTTGGTTAGAGAGTTTTACTTTCTTCAGAAACTGTAATTTTCTTAAAACTTTGGCAAATGATCATAAAACCTCATGCTGCAAATGTCTCCACTGTGTGGGAACTTCTACCATTGTTCCCAACAACTAGAATGGCTTCCAGGGTCCAGCTAGGGAGAAAAAGCAGAAAACCAAAAAAGGAGAGAGACAATATGCTCATTACGCCCAAAGACCCTAATAACACCACAGCAAGTCAAACCAGCAGCAATACCTCCATTAACAAGGGCTTGACAATTAAAAGCCCTAGTTTTCTTTCATGGAAGAAAAGGGATTTGTCCAATTAAGTACAGCCTCTATAGAATTGGTTCAAAAAACATTTTTTTTTAAGTCTTCAGCAATAAATCCAGCCACAGCAGTAGCTTTCTAGCTTTTTTGACCCACATTTAAGAAATGTTTTTTATATCACAGCACATTACACATATATACATACTTAAATAACTGAAACAAAAGTTTCAAAAAATAGCACTTGACCCCTACTGCCTGTTACTCTTGTACATGCAATTCTCTTATCTATTTTCTTCGGTTCTGGTCTGTTCCCTTCTCCTCCATTAAAAAAAAAAAGTTGGTCTGCACACCCTAAATTGACTTCATTACCCAAAGGGTTGCAACCCACACTGAAAAACATTGGCCTAAAGAACATTCTGGAAGTCAACCAAAGGTTATATGCTATTTATTCCTTTCTTTTGTTTCTTCTTTTTTTTAAAGAGAGAGAAACATTGATTGGTTGCCTCCTGTATGCACCCTGACCAGGGATCGAACCCTCAAATCAATTGCCGATAATGAAAGGCCACCCTAGCTTCACTTTTAAAAATATATAAATATTTTTATTGATTTCAGAGAGGAAGAGCGGGAGAGACAGAAACATCAATGATGGGAGAGAATCATTGATCGGCTGCCTCCTGCACATACTATATATGTATTGCATATAATAGGATTTTTTCTTAAAAAACAACAACAACACTATATGTCATTTTTTAGTTAGGAGGAAAAAAACAGAAACGTGAACACTCCAAAGCAGAAACTCCCATCTGAAGGGTTACATAAGAGAAGAGAAATGAACTGCTGCTGAAATTGGAGGCAGGCGATCCACCCTAGTCACGTCCATTGTCAGAGGCACAGCTTTGTAAATTGTTCAAAACTGAGCACACCCATTTCCAAGGAACTCAACACCCTGCAGAACTCTTTTTTAAACTAAAAGTAAGCTCTCAAATAACTGCATTAGACAACCCTTTGCCTCCCACACTGTAATATCTTGAAAGGAATGACCAATTTGAATTTTTAAGCACTGGAAATTTCTATATTTTTACAGAGTTGGTGGAGAGAAGGAAGGTATTTTCGTTTGTTCTTGAGAGCAGATATGACATATGGAATAAATGGAAAATGTACAAAGCTATTTGGAAAATAGAATTTACCCATTTTAAGTTTCCATACTCATAAACAAAAGCAGTTGAAAAGAACTCACGTAAAAATTCCCCTTACCCAGAAAAAATCTGTGTTTTCTTCTTTTGTTTAGTTTTTAGTCTCTATATTACAACTTAAATTTACAATTTAAGCTCTTATCATTCTTAAAATGAAAGCCACATCATCTATAGTCATAAAGGCACAGCCTATTAAATTTAAAAGAGGCACACATTATACTACAGCAGAGTGACTAAATGACCAAGACATCCTTCGGGCACTACCATGGCTTGCTTGGGCATTTGGCACTATTTGGAGGACCATGATTTACTAAGCACCAATTCACTGACTGAAGTCATATTATGATCACTACCTTAATCTAACCTCTGCCTCCCTTGCCACATCCCAAGTCCACACATATCCACCTGTTTTGGGCAAAACAGTGCCCAGAAGACATTTATCCTCATCAGATTTTATTTGAAGACATAATTATCTAGTATAACTTAGTTACAATTTCAGAGAGAGAAAGGGGGGGGGAGAGAAAGAGAGAGAGAAACATCAATGATGAGAGAGAATCATTGATCGGCTGCCTCCTGCATGCCCCACACTGGGGATTGAACCCGCAACCGGGCATGTGTCCTTGACCGGAATCGAACCAGGGATCCCTCAGTCTGCAGGCTGATGCTCTATCCACTGAGCCAAACCAGCTAGGGCTAGTCAAAGCCTTTTGATTCCAAAGAGGAGGAGGGGAAGAAAAAGAAGGAAGGAAGGAGGAGAGGGAGGGGAGAAATGGGGAAGGAGGGGAGAAAAAAAGGAGAGGGAAGACTTAGACACTAAAACATGCCTTAGTTTCTGCCAAAGTCTTATAAAAACCTACATAAACCTCATAGCTAACTATTGACAGTAGCATGTGCTTTTAATTATGTTCTGGAAATGTGCAAGCAAGCAAGGCAAAATTGTATCATGATTCTCATTTACATTTATCATTCCCTCACTATAGGAATATATAATCACAGGCAGACATCTGTGGGTGATTACATATGAAGGTGGGCCTTTCAAGATCAGTTTGTTCTAGTATCTTTCTCTTCATACCCTAATCAAGAGGCAGTTCGCTAGGACTGCTTTAGTGAACAGGGCACCATGCGGGGAAATCCAGAGGCTCTCTCTCCAACATGTATGATAACTTTATAATAGTGTCTCTGATTCCCCTGTCTTCCTTCTGACAGTAAAGTTCAAAGGACATCTTCTTTCCCCTATTTGTTTATAAGAATCACTTTGTACTTGACAACACTTTTCTTTGTAAGGATTCTCTATTTTTTCCAGAGTTAAAAGATGCCAAATTGCCACTACAATACCTTGACTCTTCTGATCCTCAATCAGAATTTCCCCTCCCCTAGTTGAAAGTGACATTTTCTAGTACAAAAATTTCCAAACAAAATGGGGTTAGACTAGAATAAACATGAGTCATAGCTGAACATGAACTGAAACAGAAAACGTGCTGGTAAAATCCCTCCCTTAAAAGCTTTATCTCACAACCCCGGATGTTTAAAAATGATAAACACAGTGACCTATGCAACAACAACCTGGATGTCGGTTGCTGTTTGTTTTTGCTATGAACTAGTTTGGCATGCTCTGCTTGCTCTGCACCAAAGGTGCTTCTACACCAACTCCACCAACTCAGAAGGCAGGACCACACTGCACCGTGCTAGGAAGACAGGACTTGGAATGATGTTGGACAACCAATTAGGGGCATTCTGCCTTCGGATCTGAGCTATATGAGGTGCATTGGTCAGTAGGATGTGGCAATACTAAGGAAACTGGTGGTTGGCAAAAAAAAAAAAAGAAGAAAGAAAAAGAAAAAGAAAAATCCGCCAAAACCATAACTGGATTTAACTGGAGATTAATTTTGAACTCAACCACACTCATTTTTACTTTTAACAAGACTTTACTTTGCTCAATATAGTGTGAAGAAGCTTTATAAAGAAAATTTCAAACCAAGGTTCCAGAGTCTTGCACATTCTTTTCTGCTCAAGTGGTCATCATAGTTAAGGTATAATAGGGTTAAATAAGGCTGTCAACGAGAGATACAACGAGTGCACGCAGCCTGGAACGGAGCACAATTATGATATCCCACTAAGTGAGACAATAATCTCCCAACCTCCCAACACGTAAAGGGGCAAGAATTCACTCAATTTGGCTGCAGTTTCAAGAACATCTGTAAGACATTTCTACATAATCTCAGTAATTTCTATACTTCTGATCTACAATGGATATTCTACTATTTATTCCCCTGTCAAAAAAGAAAAGTTAGGCCAGAGAAGCCAAAAGAGATTTTAATGCAAATACTTAAGCCAATGAAAGCAAAGTTGACCATTCACTTTTATTTGGGCTTTTGCAGATAAGACACATGTCTCAAACAAACCTCAGAATCCTCCCCCAAACTCTTTTCCTGCTTTAATCTTCAGATATTGCAAAGGCTCCAATGGGTCATTGTATAGTGGTATTTTGATGAAAGAACTTTCCTTAGGTTGAGTTAAAGCCCAGTTCTCCAAAGCTAATTAAAACCACACCACATAGTAAGTATTGTTAGCATGCTGCTAGAAAATGCCTGTGTATAATGTTAAGCTTTCATTCTCTTCAAGAGACAATTCAATTTCTCATCTTTTATTTAAATACCAGTCACTCATAACACAAAACTAGCCTACAATTTAGAAAAGGGCCAAGACTGGTCACTGCCCACAGCCGCAACTGCCACCACTGCCATCACTACTCCCCACGCTCCCCGCCCCCTTTTCAGTAGAAAAGACAAGACAGAAGAGGTAGTGGCACACTCTTCCTTCTCCATTCAGAGTCTTCATGGCAGAAGCCCTGCCCTGTTCCAAGTCCAACGTGATTTCAGTGCTTCAGTGGAAGAAGCTGAAAATGGCTTCACCACAAAGGTCAGATTCCCAAAAGTAGAGGTAACTTTGCACTGAATGGGGGTTTATACTAGGAGGTCTGGCTGTGGTGCTACCATCTCCCTTCCAGGTTTTCTTCTGCACAATTCAAACTCAGGAACAAAAGATTTTGGAGGAGAGGGGAGAACTAGACAAAGCAGCAATAAAAAACCACATTTTTTTTTAAAGAATGAAAGTGGCAGGTCTGTATATAGCTCAAAGATGGCTTTCTCATAGACACAAAGAAAGCCTTATTATCAAGGTTCACAGGGCGCCTAAAGCTCAAGAGAAGGCCAGAGGCAAAGAAGTTGTAGCCTATCACCTGGGGAAAGAGTTTCAGGACCTCCTCTGTCAAAATGAAATCACTTCAACAAAGGTTTCACAGGAGAATCCCAAATGAAAAAGGTAATTTCTCAGTTTAACCACCTCAACCACAGTTGGCCTTAATCCAATATCTAGAATTGCAACCCAAGATTATTTTATCTTTAAAAGATAAATGGGCAACCATTCTTAACATGATTGAGTAAACAATGGGAAGTCTAATTTCAGAATCATGAAAAAAATTTCTAAACAAGTACCTTTAAAGGACTCTTTCCCCCAAATATGAGAGCTTTATTTGATCAAATTATTTCATCAGCATCACTCTGGAATTTAGTTCAATGACAATTTTTTTGAGCACCAAATAGGTTCCAATTACAGTGTTTGGCAATGCACAGAACACAAAAGATAAAATAAACCTTGTCCTAAAAAAAAGTTATCATGAAGTAGAGTAGGTGGGGAGGGAAGAAGACAGTTCCGCTTTTCGCGCAGGAAGAACATGGGAAATGCCATGCGAAAGTCCAAAGTACTGCAGGGTTCAAAGTGCCACTGAGGAGAGAGAAAGCATCTTCTGACAGGGAGGGGGCAAGGAGAAGACTCTGACCTGGCATCGTAAGAAAGTAACATCTGGGGAACATCAGGGAGGAGAGGCAGGATGTCAACAGGCAAATGTGAGGTGTGATCATGGAACCATTATTCTGGGTAGAGCAATGATCCCTAGACTTTTAAATTTTGTGAATTAGCAAAATTTCCAGAAACAAACAAACAAAAAGTGGTTGTGATGAGGAGAATAAAAGGATTTAAAAGAAGGAATATACTAGGCTAGGAGTTGTGTATTCCATAAATTTACTAGGGAGAAAACTAAGCTAGAAATACCCTCTGAGGAAAAAAATAGCAAGAATTCTATGGCAACTTCTTAAATTTTGCAAATGATAGTGAAATAAATATTGACCATCTATTAACACCACCACTTTATAAGAAGCATTTTAATTCCAAAAAAATGTCAGAAGCATATCATCTCAGAAAAGTAAAAATGGCATTTCTTCTCATGAAAGGGCAGCTGGTAACCTTACACTGGTCAGGCGAAACCTTGGCCCGGCACCTGTTCAGGAGGCCCTGGGTTAGAGTCTAGGACTCCTGTAAGGAGCAGAAGGAAATACAGCTGAAGCCGCATGGTGGGGAGTTTGGAACGGTAGACTGAGGAAGATATATTCAATTAGGCAAAGTGAAAAACAAGACTTTTAAGGGGAGAGGTAAGGAATGCCTATGATATGTAATCAGAGCTATGCTCTACAACTAATTTGATCAAAGTGTATAGACTGGAATGAGGGAGAGTGAGAGGGGTGCTGCCCAAGTGAGTCTGGAAGTGCTCAGGCCACCAAGGAGGATACTGCAAAGACTAGGGGAGAGGAGCTGAGGTGGTAGAAGAATGGAAAGGACTTGGCAACAAATTATATGTAGGATTTAAGGAGAAAAAAAAGAGTCAAAGATGACTTGCAGGTTTTGAACCTAGGTAAAATATATATATATAAAATCAGTAGTGTTAACAGATACATGAAAATTCACAAAATGGTACTAGATAAGGGTAGGAATGAATTAATTTTGGGAAGGGCTGGAATATAATGAGACAAAGTTGGAGAGTCATATGTGGGCGGCTTGCAGAGGATCAAGCTTGCTACCTTCGTCACCTGGGGGTTTCTGAACCACTGTCCTAGGTGCTAGGGATACAATGGGGACCAGATCTGGTACCTGCACTCACGGAGTTGCAATATGGCAGAAGACACAGACATTAACGCAGCAAATCACACAGATTGGTGTGATCACAAATTGTATTAAAGTGTGTAATGTCTAAAAGAGAAAGAGGAAAAAATAGAGGACAGATACTTGGAAAATTACTTTAATTAAAAGACAAAATGAGACTACTAAGGGAAACAGAAGGCACGGTTAGAAGAGTCGGAAGTAAATCAGAGAAGACAATTCTGATGGGGGAATGGAAGCTGGTGGGGGAAGGAGTTTCAAGGAGCAAGTAACAAATTGTTACAAATGCTGCGGAGAGGAGAGGTGGGGGAGGGGGGATGAGTAGGGGGAAAGCCCACTGGCCTGTGCAGTGAGGACAGGATGGCCTGGGCAATGTTGAAGCAGGCAGCGCAGACTTTGAAGGGATTGACAAGTAAGGAGATAGCAGAAAAGTGCAGGTGACAAGACTTGTCTTTCAAGAAATTAAAAAACAGCCCTGACCAGTTTGGCTCAGTGGCTAGAGCGTCGGCCTGTGGACTGAAGGGTCCCAGGTTCGATTCCGGTCAAGGGCATGTACCTTGGTTGCGGGCACATCCCCAGTAGGGGGTGTGCAGGAGGCAGCTGATCGATGTTTCTCTCTCATTGATGTTTCTAACTCTCTATCCCTCTCCCTTCCTCTCTGTAAAAAATCAATAAAATATATTTTTTTAAAAAGAAATTAAAAAACAAAGAAAAGGGGATGGGGAGATGAGTGACTTGAGGAAGCAGTGAATTTAAGGGATCTCCTTATTTGAATGGGGACAATTTCAACAGAGTTGAAAGAATAGAAGAAAGGGCCAGGAGAGAAAGAGAAGACAGAAGATGGAAGATAGGAGGGGGACAACTGCCAGAGCTGGGTCCCGGGACAGTGGGAAGGTATCACATTAAGATCATCAACCAACAGGTCAGCACTGGCTCTTTGGGGAGAAGGTGAAATACCCAGAAATGAGAGATAGTAAGAAAGGTGAGGAAGCTCTTGTTAGAGGGTTGTGTGGTCTTTTCTGGACAATAGATGCAGAGGGGAATCATTTGCTGTGATTTGAGTGAGACCTGAACAGCTGGACTTGAGAGTACCAACAGCTGTCAAGTGTACAGTCATTCAACCAACTATTACTGAGGGCCTTCCATGCCCCAGAAATTGGGCATTTATGCCTGGGCATAAATGGGCATTTATTATTATAAATACTCTGGGTAAAAGAGAAATAGTTTGATTTTATCGCTCTCACATCTAGAAAAAGACCCTAAGCAATAACAGGTGATAATTACACATCCTTTGAAGCTTATGTACGTGCTAATGGATGAGATTTCCCTATTGCAGGAGCCCAAAATCCATTCCTCAGAAGAAAATATATGGTGTTAGTTCATTTATTCCACAAACAGATACAGTGTGCCTGAGCATCAGGTAAGTGAGCTCTGAGGAAGCAAGTCATGGTCTCTGTTCCCCAGAGGTTCACAACCAATGTGATGCTTCTGTGCTCCCCACCAGTGGGGCATGCTGCATTGCTTGGAGCATTAACTGACCCACCGTCACAACCTTTATGCTTCATTAGAAGGCAAGAGTCTGGCCATCTGAACATTTTTAACAGCATATTTTCTGTATACAACATAGTTTTAGGGAGTGGACTGGACCAGAGTTCCATGGATGGTTTTTCAGTGCTATTCAACCTCAAAATGAACTCTCTTAAAACCATTGCAGCTTTTAAATTTATAAACCAAATGTGTCAAATAAAATCTACCTTCCTCACACTGACCTTTAAGGCCCTTCATGATCTCATCCCTGCCACCTCTTATACTAGCTTTGTAATATATGGCTTTTAAAAAAAAATGTTTAAAAACACTTTTAAACTAGTGAAAAGCATCTCAACTCATCTTCCTGGTCCAAACCCAATTTCAGATTTATGCCTACCATGTACAAGTAATCACCATCATCATGTACTATGTACCACAGAAAGGAAAAGTGTTAAAAGTGGGGGGGCATGCCCTAACCGGTTTGGCTCAGTGGATAGAGCGTCAGCCTGCGGAATGAAGGGTCCCGGGTTCGATTCCTGTCAAGGGCATGTACCTTGGTTGCGGGCACATCCCCAATAGGAGGTGTGCAGGAGGCAGCTGATTGATGTTTCTCTCTCATTGATGTTTCTAACTCTCTATCCCTCTCCCTTCCTCTCTGAAAGAAATCAATAAAATATATTTTTTAAAAATGGGGGGGCATGCTTTTACCACTATGCTTATACTGATACATTTATTTCCCTAATTCTCTTGGTGAGACAGTTTTGTGACTAAAAAGAAAATTAATAGCATGTATCAATATTATAAAAATATGATTAATGACTTTTTGAGATTAAAGTATCATCATCTTGATTATTAGGTAAAGAAAAGCCTATTAACTAACTTTCAAGTTGGGTAATTTACTCCATTAAAACAGGGTCTGGTGTTTCAAGATTTAATGTATTGTTCAAATTCATGTATGCAAACAAACTCATTAAGATTCAGGAGCCTTCCTGCAGAGACTCACTGCACTTAGAATTCAGGGCCCTAACCGAAGACATCCAACTGGAGTATTTTAATGGAAACATTTGTCTTTTCTAGACAGGACATTCTCCACTATTGTTTTTGTTCTTACCCGAAGGAGGAATTAAAAATGCCCTGAGAGTGTGCAGCAGCTGGAAGGCTGCGAAGAGCTTGCTCCTTACATTACACTAACATTAGGCACCGGAGGTCAAGGGCTGCTCTTGGACACCTCCTTACGCCAGGGCAGTCAGCGACAGTCACCGTCACTCTGGGAATGAGTTTAAAGACAAATATTTCTCATTCTAGCTTTGTAAAATGCACATGGTCCTAAACTTTAAGAACTAATTTTCAAAAAAACTGAAGCACACCCCATTATGTGACCAAAATGTTTCTGTTGGTATTTTTTATGAAACTTGTTCTAACAAGTTACCTGGAAATAAATGAAACCCTTCACCCTTTATGGAGCCTGTGTGCTAGGCCCTGTGCGAAATGCTTTACTACAGTCCATTAAACCGCTGGGCAACAGTCCTCTGCAGAAGAGGGGGATGGGGCCAGGGAGGTTAAAAGAACTGACATCTCTAGCTGACAAGGAGTAGTATCACTGTTCACCTTGCAGCACCACCTCCTTAACAATAACCTATCTTTTGTTGTAAATATTTCTGAGTCACTTAAGACAGAAAGGCATAGTGGTTAAAAACACAGACTCTACAACCAAAGTGCCTGGGTACAAACCTGAGTTAGTTC
Organism: Myotis brandtii; assembly: GCF_000412655.1. Taxonomy (NCBI): domain Eukaryota; kingdom Metazoa; phylum Chordata; class Mammalia; order Chiroptera; family Vespertilionidae; genus Myotis; species Myotis brandtii. The sequence continues at coordinate 2,348,808 of NW_005355159.1, forward strand.
CACCACTTACCAGCTGTGTGACCTTGAGAAGGTAACCATTCTGTGCCCCAATTACCGCATTTGGAAAACAGAAATAACAACAGAATGCAACTAAGAGGTTGTTATGAGAATTAAAGGAGCCAATCCATAATGAAAATGTTAATTCATGTAAAATGCCTAGAACTGTACCTGGTGTACAGTACGCAGTCAATAAATGTCAGCTCTTATCATTCATTGACAGCAAGTGTTATAACAATAATTTGTCCAGGGCCTACCCTGAGTGAACTGGGACTGAGTAATTCACTCACACTCGTTCACACGCACATGCATGTTTTGGGGGGTCTCCCATGTGCCAAAGATGTTATACAAACAATAATTTGTTCATTCTCAAAAACAAAATGAAACAAAAATCCGGCAAGGGAGTTACTATCCTTCCTTTGTCAATAAGGAAAATTGGTTAATTTGACCAAGGCTCTCAAATAGGAAGTAGCAGACTCAGGATTCAAATTTAAGAATTTCTGTCTCAAAAATCCAGGTTCTTTTATCTATACAATGCTATTTGGAGTTATTTCTACTTTTCTATTTCGTCAGGGAGTCACAGGTAATCATTTAGGAGCCGAGTTTTGGAAGAGACTTTTGAGTGAACCTGGCACAGCAGTCCCTTTTGCTTATGAAGAAATGGAAGCCCAGGAAGTTTACTACTGTGTGCAAAGTCCTATAACAAATGCCATCTCTGAGGGGCACACCACTATGCTTTCCTCACCCATGTTGGTGGCCTGCCTTGCTCCTAATCTTTTCAGGGCTCAGAGAAACCAATGACCACTGTACACATCAAGAATGCAACAGCTGAAGAAACTCCTACCAGTTGCAACAGCATGGATGGACCTGGAGAGCATCATGCTAAGTGAAATCAGCCAGTCAGAGAAAGTTAAGTATCACGTGATCTCACTCATTTGTGGAATATTATGAACAACATAAACTGATGAACAAAAATAGAGCCAGAGGAAAAAAATATTTGAGTGTAATAGAAGTAATCCTGTTATTTGCAGATTTTTAATATTTCCTACAACTTTTATAATATTATACTATGTTAATACAGTATTGGTAATATTATTATATTTAAAATCGTCTTTCTTGAAATATTAATGTTTATTGCATGTAAATGGCTAATTATTTTATAAAAAAAATCATATAGATTTCAAAAAAAAATTGCAACAGCTAAGTGAGGACCCAGGGGCTCCCCTCTGTGACAAGTTCGTGAATTTTAGAAGATGGACTTTATTATATCAAATTCAGCTGCTTGGGCCTTTCTGCTTTCTGGCTCACTGCACCATTCTGGAGACCCAGGGTTAGCAAATGGATGTTAGTCTAGTCTATAATGCACTGTGAGGAAAATTCTGCCAACCAGGACTTTCCAAACAAAACCCAGAGCAGAGACAATTTCTCCCTGAAAAAAAGGAAAGAACAGGCTGACATGAGGTTTAAGCCTAATTTGTCAAAGGAAAAAGGCTCACAATTATAGTCGCTGTTCCTAGTGATGTTACAGTCTAAGGCCAACAGCATACAAGCTTAACAAGCCAACTGCCCCATGCGGAGAGGCAGTGCTGAGATTTCTGATATAATTAGTTTCCTTTATGCAAAAGAGTTGGATTCATAATTAAATGCTGTTGCCTCCTGCCCACATTCTGCTGTGCATATATTTGATTGCTTCCTAAGGGACTGGGTTAGAGGTCAGGGGACAACCCAAAACCACAAGTCCAGTCCACTGACCTCCTAGGGCTGACAGGAATGTGATGCACGTTTGCAATCGTTGTTCCTGGGGCCCGCCTAGGAAGAGGCTGACTTCATCTTTCCACTCAACACACTTCTCAAGAGTTCGCTGGTCAGTTTACACAGTTGTCACAGACCACTGGAAGTGACCGCTACCACAGGCTAAGTGCCAGTGCACTGAGTCCCACGGAAAACTCCTGGCCATTCTGAGAGGGGCAGGTTGTTGCGGACAGACTGTGGTCCAGAACTGAAGTGCGAGGCTCGAGTCATGGCTCCTCTACCTATTTACTTGGTCAAATCAATGACCCTCTCAGAACCTCAGCTTCCTTGTCTAGAACATGGAGATACTAACCTCTGTCCATGGACAAGATTATGAGAGGTTTAAATAGTGATGTAAATGAAAGTACTTTGTAAACAGTGAAGGTCCCAGTGAAGGGAAGGGGCCACTGAGCTAGTCTGCTAATCTCCTACTGGTCTCGGGGTGTAAAATCCCCGGGGACTGCGCTCTCAGGATACAAGTCCAGACCCTGAACAGGTTTCACATCCCTCCACAATCTGCGCTCTACTACCCTTCAACCTTACCCTTGTTACATGCCCCACTTCCCTGGAGGCCGTAGCCAAACAGGATTTCTCCAAATTCTTCCCAAGGCTGTACTGGCTGGCCCATTTACCCAACTGACTCCGTCGCGTTCTGATTTTAGATTAGGTGTCATTTCTTCCTAGAAGCTTTCCTCTATCTCTTCTCTCTACTTTCATAACATTTTCTATTTATCCACTTGTGGCCCTTTTCATCATTGTATTAAAACTGCCTTGATACTTGTTACTCTTTCCCCTCTCAAAGACTAAATAATGTTGCTCATTGAATGAGTGAAGTTAGTGACCTAGTGGACAAATCACTGTTAGCCTACTAACAAATCACTGAAGCGCCCTCCCCAGCCTCTGCTTTTTATCAATTAAAACAACAAAGGCCAAAAAAAAAAAAAGGCCATGAGAGGATTAAAGACTTGGCCAAAGCAAATGGTTACTCAAAGGCAGAGATGTACTTGGACCTTATATCTCCTAGTTCAATCTCTGACTCTTCTCCCACAAAATGTTGACTATGTCCAGATTTTATGCTATATCATCAATGTCTTTTCATAGCAAGAGAACTGAAGGCAGATGAGGAATAAGAGAGAGACTAGTATTCAGAAAACTAATGCTCAAGGCCAGGCCCTGTGTGACCTCAGGCACACAGTTCTCTGAACCTCAAGCCCCTCATCTGTCAAATGGAAATTTAGCATCAGCATACCTAAGCAGCAAAAGGCTTCCTATTATTTTAGATTATTTTTCATCTATTTCACCATACTGTATATGAAGAAAATGAGATAATCTGAAAATACTTTATCTATCTCCTTTGACGTAATATTTTCCCAACTTTCAAGTCCTTATTTTTCTGATGACATTTAGCTTTATTATTGAAACCAGGCATTTTTAAAGGACAGGATTCTAAAACATTAAGCGGTTTCTTTAGTACTGAGATGGGATAGTAAGAAGCTAGGAAAATTCCTTGACCAAGTGGAATGGAGAAACTGAGACAGATAGCTGAGCAAACTGGCTGAGCAGTTTACAGCAGATGAAGAAGGTCACCTCCCTAGAGATAACATCTAGGCCTCAGTTGTATTTCAGCTCCAGGCCCAGAAAAGCAGCAAAACCAGGTGGGCAAGGCCAGGACCAGCTGCAGTGACTAATGACCCCCTGCCTGGCACCGAGCAATCAGTAAAGACCTCGACCCTGAAAGAGCACACCTGGAAAACTGATGAATATTCTACTGAAACTCTCCCTTGAGACCTCCCCTATAGTCCCTGCCTGCAAGAGATAGATAAAAACCCTCAAAACAAAAGACCCATGACCCGCTCTCCCTCTGGGAAGCATGTCTGCGGCTTTCCCTGCTCTCTCTGCTTCCCCGACTTCGTCCCCCACAGGCACGCATCTCCTAAACTCTAAGGGAACCCACAAAACTTGCAACCAGGGGAGCAATGGGCTGTGGCAGCTTGTCCCAGGCTAACCCCCTGACCATGTCCCCAAGGCTCCCTTTCTCTGACTTCCCAGAGAGCTAAGGCAGCCCAGCCTAGCTCTCCGGTTGCTCCTATGCTAAGCCCTTCTTTGTTTCACTGTCCCCAGCTTTAATAAACATACCCTCATAGTCACCGGGACTTGTGTTGTGAAATCTTTTCTGCACGAAGTCAAGAACCCTCACACTACAGACGACCCTAGGCAGACCCACTCAGGGCCAAGACCCCTGTCCAATAACAGAACTACAAAAAGTTTAACTGACAAGATCAACACAGGCTGGGCTTGAAGCCTGCACTGCCTGCATGATGAGAAAACAGGCCTAACTTAATGTCCATTGGAGGGGCTTGTGCCGTGACTGCCTGGAAACACGCACCACTTGTTTTTCAGAGTACTATATATTCTATTTCGTAATAATAACGAGATAATTTGAATTTAAAAATGAGGTAAATCATATAATGAGATCACGACATACATTTAAAATTAAAGTCTAAAGGGCCATGATACACACCTCTGATTATATTATATATGCATGTTTTTAATTTTAATTATAACAGAATTTTGTGGAAGTGAAAGAAATTAGTTGGATTGTCCCATGAATTTTTCATGCTTCTATAAGGGCTGGAAATCTTCAAAACAATAGTAAGTAGAGAAAATGGGAAATGCACTCACTCAAATTATTTTGTTTGTGAATGGCACCCTAATCAATACGTCACCGTTTGCTACTGGTGGTGCCTGAGACAAGTACCAGTACCAGTTTTTAATCTTCTAGTTCTAAACAATATAAGAGAGCAATATAGTCAGAATTCATTATTAATTCTCAAACTACATTACGCACAAGTTTCTAAACACAATAGTTCACTCCAACTGCCAACAAAAGCAAAAGCAAGAGACTGAACAAGCAGACAAATCAATAGGAGAGGAGAGGAGAATGTTGTTTTCGTTATTCTCTTTCCAATCCAATTCCCTCTCCCCAAGTCCCGGTATGGGTGAGGTGTTAATGAAGAGAGTGGAATGAGAAAGTGGTCTGGGTCATTCAAAAAATGGAAGAATTTTTTTCTAAGCCATCTCAAGATTTTATTCAGAGACCTTAAGAAGAAAAAAAAAGTTAAATATTCTTTATTGAAGACTATAAACAGCTATTCCATCCAAATTCATAAGCAACTAACAAATTACAGTAGGGTTAGTCACTGACATCTCAGAACACAAGCCTTTTTTGTAATGGATTTTGTGTATTTTGTTGTTAAAAATTTCAACTTCCATGGCGGAAAGTCTTTTTCAAAGAAAGCGCTTATTGGGCCATTTCTAGCAAGAAAAAAAGGATCAGGTCTGGGGGTATAAAGTCTAAACCACCACCAGCAGCACGAGGTGGAAAAGACAACATGTTGGCCATCCTGGAGTGGGCCAGCCTTTTCATACATGAAGTAGGGGAAGAAAGATGTAAGTTGTTGTGAAAGAACTTACACTGGCTGTAGATAAAGAGGGTGGGAGAAGGCAAAGCAGGGCTAGTTCTGGGAGAAGTGCTCCTCTGGATTGGTTATGGGCAACAGTCTGAAAAGTTCATGTGTAAACAAGATGCGAAGGAAGGCTCCAGGGTTTGATGGCATCTGGCTATCTTCTCTTTAGATAATAGCCACCTGGAAGTTAATTCAAAGTCCCAACATACACGCAGGAATGTGAGCAGTCTTGTTAGCTGGCCACAGCTATGAACAGCTAACTGCTCTGTCTTTCTCTCACTCTTTGGCCCACTGTAACTTAATCAAGCGCATCTCAGCATTTTTTTCCTTGTCAGTGTGCATGACATTAGAATATTCTGCAATACCTATTCCAGATAAATAAATATTGCATAGGATCCTAAGAAAAAAACTCTTAAAATTCAACTTTTAAATAGACCACCTATATTTCATGTTAAAACCTGATCACATATTTTAGAGATTGTTCTACCACTTTATACATCAGGAAAATATCTATGAGTTGTTCAAATAATTATTGCCAAGTTCTTTGCCAAAACAGGCAAAATTATAGTGTGATGTGGGGGAAGTCACGTCAGTCCAAGCTTTGCCAACAGAAAGCTGTGCAACACTACACACACTGCTTAACCGCTTTGTGGGCTGGTTTATATCATGATGAAGTGAGAGTCCATCCTCACCCAGCTTTTGCAAAATGCTTTGAAATTCTACAATGCTGTCATCCAGTCTATCTCAGTGATGGCAAGCCTATATTTGATGAACATTAAGGACATGCAGAGCTTTAGCATTTTCTCCTGGGAACAAAGAATTAAAATTCATGTCCAGCAACAGGTGACTTATTAAACTATTGCTGAATGCTACAGGTAGGACTGCAAGCAAATACTTCATCACAGCCAAGAAACAGGGCTGCTTCAGAATCTGTTTCCAAATTGTTTCTACCACTGTGTGTGGCCTCCCAAAGGAAGTCCTGAGTAACTAAGTAACACAAAATAAAACAAAAAGCAGGCTTATTTCTTCTTCTACAATCAGGCATCCACTTCCTTTAAAGTTCTTATTAATTCAAATCAAAATAAGAAAAGTCCAAAAGACACAAATTTTGGGTCTTTCCTATGTTCAGTAGGAAAAGGAGAAAAGGACACATCTCCAGACATAATACAGGTAATAATCATTCCCCAGTAATATATATATTTTTAATCCTCACCCGAGATTTTGTTGTTGTTGTTTTAGAGAGAGGAAGGGAGAGAGAGAAACATAGATGTGAGAGAGTAACATCAATCAATTGCCTCCAGTACACACCTTGACTAGGGATCAAACCTACAACCTACGTATGTGCCCTGAACAGGAATCGAACCCACAACCTTTTGATGTACTGGATGATGCTCCAACCAACTGAGCCACCTGGCCAGGGCCACCAATAATACTTTTATTATTGAAATTAGACACAATGCATTGGATAGCTACCTACTCACTTTAGAAAATAGACAGCATATGTGGATGACATTGCCACCCACTCTCTCCCTCCACTGCCATGGCAGACATCAGGAATCCATGACCGCCCTCAAGCTTGCTGAGCTCAGACAGGACCTCAGGATTCTATACAACACAGCATTCCAGGTGGCCCCTAACAACCCGTCAGTACTGGCATTCATACTAAAGCCTATTTCAGCCCAGCTCTGCATATTCCTCAACATACTATGCCAAAATATTGAAATGGATCTTCAAAGACAGCCACTTCCTGATAGTTTCGAGATACAGTAAAACCTTCACTTAAACAATAAAATGGTGTTTTCCTGTAATAAGAGCAGAGAACATAACTGCAAACATTAGTTTTAGTCCAGACACTATGCTATTCCAGTGAGATGTGCAAGTGGTTCTATATAATAAAGGCTTATATTCATCTTTTTAAAAATAGAATTTGGCTTTATTCAACACAAACACTGAATTCCAATCCACTCACTATCCTGTCACTCAAACGAGTGCTGGGCAGAACACAGACACAAACAGAGCTCCATCTGCTAATTAAAACTGGGCACAAAACTGTTAACAGGCATCTGTTGCATTGTTTGAATCTAATGGGCAGAGACAAAGCTGAAATGGCTCTTCAAAAGCAAACCCAGTGATTTCACTCATTTTCTCTTTGGTATTTATGTTAGTGGGGGGTTGAAAGCATGGTGTTAAACAGCTTATTATAGAGTCTGAAAGATAAGTGAAATATCTTGCATATTTTAAAACATCCCTTCAAAACTGATCATAGAAGGCTATACAACATTTTATACTGGGGTAAATACCATTCTTGTGTAAAGAATTCATGGGCCATTCTTATCTTATCTCAGACACCATCTAATCATCTATAACTATGAAAGAAAATAACGAAAATCCAAGCAATGCTTTACAACTTATACAGTGCTTTCACACTTCATCCATCCAGTCATTCATCTGTCCAATTGAGGGTCATTTAATACAGGCATTGGAGATTTAAGAGATGAATAAGACTTGATTCCTGCCCTAGGGAATTCACAGCAACCTTGAAAAATTGGTCCTGTATTATTACACTCTAGTATAGATGAAAGAACTAAGGCCCGAGAAGGACAACTGATTCACTAAAGGCCAGAAAACTAGGAAAGGCAGATGCCAGGACATGAACCCAGATCTGACTCCAGACCCACTGCTCTTCTTAATGTGCCATGCCCTTTCCCTAACACCAAACATGAACAAGTCCACTTCACTGGCTACTTACATGTCAGAAGATCCACACTGTTATGTTCCACAATATTATTACTCACCTAAATCTACTCCCTCATCCCCACTACGATGTTCTTCTCAATCTACTATGAAAAACTATTTCCTACAAAATTCTTCCAAGCAGCAATTCTAACACACGCAAGAGAGCTGGTCCCCAGGACGGCTCAGTGTGCAGGCAGTCAGACCGAAACTAGAACCAGCTTCAGGCCTTGCCGGCAGCATCCTGGCCTTCCATTTCTGATTCCACAGTTCTGTTCAGATTCAGTTATCAGACTCAGTTCAAAAACTAACTGCTATTTTATTCCTTAGTTTGCCTTATCTGCACAGATTAGACTTATCTCCCTCTAAAACAAGATGCAAACCAATTTCCCTCCAGCTTTTCTCAGTGGATCCAAACAATCTTGGTGCTGTTGCCAAGAGAATCTCCTCCCTGATTTGCTGCCATGCAGAACAGCTGGCCAAGTTCTTTATTAAAGTACACTTATGTTTAAGACACATCAATATCTGTAGCCAGGACTCAGTTTCCCTGCTCTCCTCCGTAATTTGTGGAGTGGCTTTTTTCATATGCTAGAACACAAACTGAGGAGATGAGTTTAACCCTTTCCTACCAAGTATTAAATTCGACATGTTCTGAAATAGATAGGAAGTCTACTGACAGCTTTGAAAGAACACATGACATTAAAATAAGGCTTCATGTACAAAATGTTCAATTTGAAGTTGAGTGTTCCTTGCATAGTTTTGTTTGCAAGGATGAAACGAATGAAAACAACTATGAAAATTAAAATCAACTTGCTCTACATATCTGGATTACGCTCAGCCAAATGTTGATATCATCTTGGCTAAAAATGTAAACATGACAAAGTTTGTTTTTCAGTCAATAAGTCTTGATAAAAGCTTTGAATTGCTACCAACGAAAAACAGTTTTTAATAAAGTTGGGGTCAGCAAACTTTTTATATAAAGAAAGTAAATATTTTTAAGCTTTGTGGGACACATATGGTCTCTGTTGCATATTCTTTGCTTTGTTTGATTTTTTTAAATAACCCTTTAATACTGTAAAAAGACCAGTCTTACAGTGGACTGCAAAAAAACAGGCTGCAGGCCACATTGGCCTATGGGCAACAGTTTGTCAACCCATGATTTTGAGGAAACTGAATCCAAGAAGAAAAAAAAAAAGTAATGTTACAGAAGAAAACATCTAAAAGTGCTCTGGTGAGAGAAGGCTGCAACAACTGCCATCGTCCCCTTATTAATATGATTGCATTAGTTATTTTGCACAGGGAAGGAATTTTAATGACAGGGTGCCCTTTGATCTCCTAACCTGAAACCACAGAAAGAGCAAAGGACAGCTTCAGGTGCTGAGCTGTCCCTGTATCCACTCCTGCAGCACTCTGAACCACTGTATGAGCATTTACTATTTCCCGGAACAAATTTGGCTCATCAAAGTGGGAAGATTTAACTTTCTCCACATAAAGCATACGGGCAAAATCTAATTTCTTCCTAGAAAAGGTGGTGACAAATTTGTGGAGATGGTCATACTGATTAGATATAGCAGCAGCTTGATTGTGAAAAGCGACACAGACTTGGATTTGGAGTGCGCTGGAGGCTCTGTTACAGCCCGCTGTGATCTTGACAATGTCAACTTAACCATAGTTTTCTTATTTATAAAATTGGGGTAGGGGCATAAAGTAGATCATCTCTAAGACTCTTTCTACTGTCAAACTATGACTATACTAAAATGAAACCACTCAGGAAATACCCTAACCGGAAGACGGGGCGGGAGGAGCAGGGGTGGAAGGGGGGCAGGCCAGGGGAAAGACAGCAAAGGGAAGAAGCTTAGATTGTCTTGTTAGAGAACAGGATCTGCTTTTCTTTTTCTTCTACCAGCACCTCATTCAGTACAGGTCATTCCAACATGTCAATGTGCCCTCCTATCAATATTAAAATGCACCCACAGCCCAGAGGAAATATAACACGTAGCTAACTGTATAGCTGTTTCCTGGTTGTCTTAATGTTACATTTTATAGACATTTAATTAAGCATTAATTATGATTATGTAAGAGGTTTGGGAAGCCAATTAAAAAACTTTTTTCAGTTCTCAAATATTTGAACTGAAAGGCTAGCACTGGGCCTATTATTTCAAATGGATAAAACAATCCTACTCAATAGTTGACAAATATTATCTGACTAATATACTGGAAGATTCCCAATAAGTCCGTTGGAAGAAAACGTACCCCTCCACCACCCAAAGAGCAAAAAGGAAATGAGGGGAGCCAGCAGGACCTGAGAGAACAGCAGGACCTTAGAGAAGTAAGGAAAAGTATCTGGGCGACAACTGTATCTGCTCTGAAAATGACTAATTGTCGCCTTCCTCTCATGATGGCAGACGCCTCATGAAAAGTGTCTAAAGATGGCAAGAGGCCCTTTTTAAAACTACTTAAACTTTGACAAACCAAAACTAAGTCTTAAAATGTCCCCTCATTAGAAGAAACAGGCACAAGGTATACATATCTACCAAACCACACACACACACACACACACACAGACTCCAGGCGTTAAGAAATGCGTCTTTCCTGTGACATAGACCTTATCAAGGTTTGTCAGCTATGCTGTGGCAGACCTTGTCAAAACCCAGTTCCAATACCCAGGAACTTACACACCTAGGAACTTCAAGAAATAACTATGACTGGGAGGAGATGAACCACCTTCAACAACTTCCTATCACCTGGGAATGGGATGGGGGTGTTGAGGGAGTAGTGCAGCGGTTCTCAACCTGTGGGTCGCGACCCCTTTGGCGGTCGAACAACCCTTTCACAGGGGTTGCCTAAGACCATCCTGCATATCAGATATTTACATGACGATTCATAACAGTAGCAACATTACAGTTATGAAGTAGCAACGAAAATAATTTTATGTTGGGTCACAACATGAGGAACTGTATTTAAAGGGCCAGAAGGTTGAGAACCACTGGAGTAGTGGGATTTTGCTACTAGCGATGTGGACACTCCAAACCTATGTTTGTGGAGATTTTTACTACGATGGTATTAACATTCTCCTTAGTTTCCTAACTTCATTTCAATTGCAAAGCATTGGGTTTAAGGTATATAAACTCTTCTACTGTTTGAAGGCAGTGTGCTACCACTTCCTGTTGGGGCTCTGGGGTGAGGGGGAGGGTAAGTGGAGGCATGGAAGATTTCCCCCTCCTTCATGTCAACTGAAGACACAGTTCATAGTCTCTTTTTACCACATCCACCCCACAGAAAATACAAAGACTAAGATTATTCATGAGATTCACCCAGTTTAACTGTCTACCACCTGTTCCAAACAGTGTCAGGACACTGTTTTTTATGCCTTAATAGCTGCAGCCCTCCATTGAACTGAATTGCAATCATTAAAAAAAAAAAATCAACACAAAAAGAATTCTAATCCTTCAGAATGAAAAGTAATTTTTAAAAGCTACTATTTTAAAAGGAAGTAATCACCCTTACAGGAAATATGGGGCAAAAATTAAGGCAAAAAGGGGAAAACTAATTAAACTATTATAAACAAGCAAAGGTCATCCAAGGAGCTTAACAGAAATAGCATCCAAGCGACTCACTCACTTTCAAAGCAGGAGACTGCTTCTGGGAGCGTCAAGCATAGAAGGGACAAAAGACCACCCACTCAACTTGTCAGAAACTGTCCTTTACCAACTGGACTGCAGCATGCATTCAACAATGTAAGGAGGTTACTCTAGGTTTTGAGATGAGTACCAGCATCAAAATTAATGCCCTTTAGCTGCTGTAACAGCTCCAACCAAATCTCTCAGAAATATACTTGAGACGTGACATTTAAAATCTGCTTCCTCAGAAAAGAAAAAGTCCCATTCAAGACTGACTGCCAAGAACTTGCAGCTCAAACTTCCCTAAGCGAAGACATCATAACACCGGGGAGCTTTCAGACCACTCAATTCCTGTGAAAGAGGCCAGAGCAAACCAGCCAACCACACAGCTTTGCCTAGTATTTGATTTGAAGGGCGCTCTATACCCAATTATGTTTTTTAAAAAAATAATAAATTATCCCTAAAACATACAAATAATCAAATAACACTTATGGTCATCGCACTAGCCCCCAACAATCCCAGAGATTCATGGTAAAATATGCTGTAAGAATTCATTTGAAAGACGCTTAAGTGAGCTCCTCTGAGAAGCCACAAGCATCACCCAGACGACCAAAAGTTAAGATGCTTCAGGCACTTAATTAACCGCAGCAATTTAACAAGGAAAAGGATGTTAAGGTCACTGGGATAGGCAGCTTAAAACCAGCTTTGATTTCCTCTTCAGTTTATAGGAAGTTAGAGAACTTGTTACCTGAACACAAAGTCTTCCAGTACAAAAGGTGGAAGGACAGCTCCCAGCCCAGATCAGAAAAAAAAACAAAAAACGGAATCAAATGAAAATAACCGGAGGGATGCTGCTTGTTGTGATTCGTTGAGCAACTCATAATTAAAACCAGAGCAAAAAATACAGGGACCCAGGCAGACTCCTCGGCTGCGAAGTTCTTAAACATTCAAGCCCAAGAATTTAACAATTAAGTGTTGCTTTTCAGGAGATGGTAGTAAAGGTCTCCCATTTTCCTGACCACACCGCTCCCCAAAGTCACCGATTCTCTTAACGCCCCTTCACACTCGCAGAACAGTTTAATGCTCTGGAGACATCCTCCTCTCATTGGTCACTTTTTCTCTTTTTCCTGCACTTGGTCCCGAGGAAGCGAGGACAGAAGAGGATAACAGTGCTCCCAGTTCCTGAAGAAAGTCCTGCTGTCCATGCCCTCCCCTCTCCCACCTCCTCCACCGAGTGCCCAGCCTCCCCCCCCCCACTTTCATCTCACACTAGCTCTCCTTCACTTTCTCCCCCACGCACCCCACTCTGTCCTCTGGTCCCCTGAACCCTGCCCCGACCTGCAGCTTCCTTCTGCCCCCGCCAGGACACCTCCCCAGACCCCGGTGCCCGGTCCCTCGCCTCCGACCACTCACCCCCCCAACCCCCTCCCGCTGCTGGACTCGCCCCATTCGCGCCCCGGTGTCTCCTGTTCCTCTACTTCGCGTCCCTCCCGTTCCCCCAACCCTTCATTTCCCCTTCACATTTCCTTCCTCTTTCCTGCCTTTCCATCCATCTCACACCCACTATCCCTTTCTCTCCCTCCGTGAGGTTTCTTGTGTTCCACACACACACACTTTGTCCCCCTAAGGCCCTTCCCTGGCACCCCCACCCCTCTGGTTTCCCCCAACACCCCTGCGTCCTTGTTCCATTGGTTCCCCTTTCCCTTTCTTTGCCCCCAAGTTTCCCCTTCCCCTCCCA
>NW_005355159.1:2362182-2376219 GCF_000412655.1 Myotis brandtii
TCGCCCTCGCCCTCGCCCCCTGTTTCTCACTCCCCGTCCCTGGCAGCGGCCCCTCCCTCACCGATGGTGGAGATGAAGGTGGTGTTAAAGGCGTCCTCCGAGAAGCGGAAAAGGAGGCAGGTCTTGCCCACCCCCGAGTCGCCGATCAGCAGCAGCTTGAACAGATAATCGTACGTCTTCGCCATCTTCTCGCTCCGGCCGTCTGACCCGGGAGCGAGAGCAGCAGAAGGCCTGCGCGCCCCGCCCCGCGTGGCCAATCCGCGGGGGTTTTGTCATCACCGCCCCGAAACCCAGCGCTTTATGGGACTGGTAGTTCCTTCGAGGAGCTTCGGGCGTGCCTGGCGCGTCTGGCTCTGGCCGTGGGGACTGCCCCACAGGATAAAAGAAGGTCCGCTCTGGGAGGGGCGACCAGGTGCACTAGGCGTTTCCATCCAAGTGAGGAAGGGAGGCCCAGTTTCGAACTCTGCGTATCGCGCCTGTGGGTTATCTGCAGTGCATTATCGGGTTCTCAACTTCGTCATTTCTTTTGTGTGCGGGCTGCTTTCAAATCCAGGACCTAGGAATCTGAATCCCGCGGTTCCTGCATCTCTGCCGCCGGGACCCAGAGCTGAGATGCTTTCTTTCCTTATCGCTGCTGTGGCACAGCCTGTGGATTATCTGCAGTGCATTAGCTGGCTTCTCCTTCAGTGCCTGCCCTGCACCACCTCTAAGCCCCCTCCCGCAGCTCCTCAGTTACAGAGCTGGAAAAGAATGATTGCCATTCTAACTTGAACCACACTCCTGTGCTCTTCTTCAGACTTCCAGACCAAAGCCAAATACGATGGGTATTTTAGGGGATCTGCTATGCAGACCACTCCCCTCTCCCCGCAGGAGGATGGATAAAAAAACAATCTTGGAATTGAACATAGTAGGATTGTGCTACAGGTCTATGCCCTTAAAAATTGCAAGCATCATGCGAGGCAGGAACGATGACTACGGGAATCTAGAGCCTATGATTTGGATTTTGTCTTGGTTTAGCTGTGCCTCGGTTTTCTCCTCTGTAGAATGGGTATAAAACTAACTCTTTCATAGGATTGTAGGGAAAACTAAATGTGAAAACACTTTGAAATCCACAAGGCCTTGTACAAATGTTAATAGTGATGGTTCCCTTCTTCAACCCTCAGAAGACAGGCCCTCACTTAATGGATGACAAATGAAGGAGCGGAAAGCAACATTCTGTCATACCCGATTTAATCCTTTATTTACTATCTTAGACTATTTTTTGTTTTTGTGGATGTACTACCATTCAGGCCTCTTTCATTCTCTAGTAGCAGAAACCCCATCAGACCAAGTTCTCCAGAAAGTAGAGTTTACTGGCTCAGGTAAAGCTGAAGGACAAATAAATAGCTAAGGAGGTCTGGACCAGTCAGGGCTCTCTGTCTCTCATCTCTTCTTTTTCCTTCTCAGTTTTAATTCTAATATGTCAGATACCAACAGATAAGACCCACATGAACAAAAACTCTTTAGGGTCCTCAATAATTTTTAAGAGGATAAAGGGGTCCTGAGGCCAAAATATTTGAGAAACTGGCCTAGGCATTTACCTTAGATCAAAGGAAACAACTTCTGGTAGGTTATAGGAGGTTATTAAGGGAACCAGTGGACCCAACCATTAGTGGAATAAAGAAAAAACATGGACAGTTAGTTGAACAAGATAGCAGGCTTTTATAAAACACATCTTTGTGACTTCATATACAATGACAGTGATATTTCATTCTTCGTCTTGGTATGAAAGATTTAGTTGGCCCTAGTGTTGGCCTTCACCTATATGGAAAGAAGATGAAATGTATCATTAATTCACACCTATTGATCATATAGTACCCAGAAGGTTGCTGTTAATCTAAAGCAGTGATGGCGAACCTTTTGAGCTCGGCATGTCAGCATTTTGAAAAACCCTAACTTAACTCTGGTGCCGTGTCACATATAGAAATTTTTTGATATTTGCAACCATAGTAAAACAAAGATTCATATTTTTGATATTTATTTTATATATTTAAATGCCATTTAACAAAGAAAAATCAACCAAAAAAATGAGTTCGCGTGTCACCTCTGACACGCGTGTCATAGGTTCGCCATCACTGATCTAAAGTCTAATTCCTAGAGCCCACTTGATGGGAACAAAGCTCTAAGGAGGTCAAAAGTCACAATTTCTGCTGCCTAATGAGGAGGGTTTCTGCCCTCTGCCCCAGGCGGACCCTCCCTGCCCCAGCCAGTTCTTGGGCAAGTCTTTGAACTTTGCCTGAGCCAAGACTGAACAAGTGTGGACAGCTCAGTGCTACATGTTCATCTTTATTCTGAAAAAGAAAAAAGATACCTGCAAAGACAGTGGGATCGTTTTTATAAAATGTGTGCTGATTAAAGTAACTTTTAGTCCCACTATCTGCATGCAACTGTTGGCATTCTCTTTTTGTGTGAATAAGAACACACTGCTCTGGCCCTTGTGGCTCAGTTGGTTAAAACATCCCCCCATGCACCCAAGGCTCTCAGGTTCAATTCCCAGTCAGGGCATATATCCAGATTTGGGGTTTGATCCCCAGTCAGGGCACGTGCTGAGGCAGCTGATGGATTTTTCTCTCTCCCGCTCCCTTCCTCTCTTTTTAAAAAAGATTAATAGAAAAATCTTAAAAAATAAAAATAAAAAAGCCCTGGCTGGTGTGGCTCAGTTGGTTGGAGCATCCTCCCATATACCGAAAGGTCTCAGGCTCCATTCCCAGTCAGGGCACATACCCAGGTTGCGGGTTCGATCTCTAGTTAGAGATCTCTATCCATGTTTCTCTCACATCAGTGTTTCTCTCTCTCCCTCTCTCTTTAAAATCAATAAAAATGTATCCTCAGGTGATTATTTTTAAAATAAATAAATAAAAAGAACACACTGATGTAGTAAAAAAAAACAAAACAAAAACCTAAGGTCAGAAAAGAAGCTAGAGTTAGGAATTTTAAAGTCCCTAAATTTCCTTAGGGGAATTTTGTTAATTGATGGGAATTTTTTTAAAAAATTCTGTTTTATTCTCACTTCCCTGGTCTTTCTCTGCTACCAAGTGTATATAACATTGTGACTTTCTAACAGGTAAGTCTGTGCACCACCGTTGAACCATCCAAGCATTTTGATACATTGACATTGCTTCAAAGAATCCCATTTTTTCTTTTATGCATTGTTCATCTTCATATTTTGTACAACAGTATGTTACTTAGAAATGAGGTTTTGGTGGTAGTAACAATACTATTGAATCAAGGCATTTTGCTCAAAAGACTGGACAACCTATTTGTAGATCTAAAGGTACCAAAGGTGACAGGTTGCCACTTTCTTTCTCCAAATGGCATCTTTAGATCTCTTTCTAAAGGAAACCACATCAATACTCTTGTACCAGTTACCCAAACCCACCCTTGAAATACTACATCACTGCAGAGCACTAGGCGGACCAGCACATTCAATTTGACCTTGAAAATGTTTATTGAAGCTTTTGCACATGGCAGCTTGACTTACAGAAATCTAGATGTCCAAGTAGTCTACCCTCTGTGTTTTTTGTCAAGCCAGCACTTTTTCTTCCTGCTTTTTGGAAGCTGCTCCTCCCCAACTGGTGACTGTGAATCATGGTACTTTACTCCTCCAGCCACAGAGATGGGCATATGACCTGGCTGGGTCAATCTGAGTTCTTCTCTGTGCATTTTCTAATGATGCAAAAAGGAAGTCTGTGTGGTGTGAGGTCTCTGTGAGCTTTTGGTTTTGATCAGACTCTAGTTCATTTTTCTGTAGTCTCTTGTTGCTGCCCTCCTCGATATGTTTAGTTTATACTCAGGCTAGCTTCACTCATGGTAGCAGGCAAGACTGCCGTGTTGCACAATTCCAAAGGCATTATTCACTTCTTACAGTAGTTTAATCATCCTGCGGGTTAAAGACCTCCAAGAATCTACAAACATATTCATGAGGGTGTATGTGTTCTCTAGGCAAATTTTCAAATCAATTCAGGCATTCTTTAACTGGTTTAAATTGCTCCGTGACACTTGAGTGCAAGAAATGTCACCTTTCTTAATTGCTTAAATGAAATTATATTTGGCTGAGACTCCTACTTGTCAAGGGCTGGCACAACTGGTAGCAATCGTCATTGGGACTTTTCCTCCCTTTAACTGTATCCTACAAGAATCCAGGCTCTTGGGTGGTCCTGAAAAATTAGGGGCAAAATATCTTCTGGCCATCAGTCTGCACCCATGAGTGTTGACGCTTCTGCCCAACACTCGTGAGTTCTGGTCCTCTGCCATCTGTGGAGCACAGCTGTCCCGGTGGGCTACAAAGATGTCCTTCACGGTGATTATTTTCACTGACTGATGACTCAGCCATCGAATAAGCTGTCTCTCTGTTATCTAATAATAGTTTGTGTACTTCTTTGTCTTCTCCCTTAAAACTTGAGCTGATGGAGAAAAAGGACATTGCTAGTTTTTCACTTTGTTCCCAGCATGCCTAGCATGATGCCTTACACACATTAGGTACCCAACTGAGTTGTTGAATGGATGAACAACTGACTATCATGCCAGCAGTCAAGGTATTTTAAAAACATCTGGGACACCTTCAGTTTATTATTTGCCACAAGACTTGGGTATTTTGGGCCTCACCAATACCTTTCTGGTTGTACTCTAGCTTTTATTTGTATGTTATTCATTTTCTAAGTATACTACTCATTGTTGTGTTTAAGAAACTAGTGTTATCCTATATTATTTCTCTAGCTTGTCAAGATCATATTGAATGATAACTCCTCAAAAACACCAATTTCTCTTTATCACCTGTGTGTCATCAAAAAACATGCTATTTGTTTAGTGATGTTCCAGTGGATAATTCTATAATTATCTTTATCAGAGAGGGACAAACTATACTCTTTCTACCCACTGATGTTTCCTGAGTAATCACTACGTGAATAATGTCCACTCAAACAAATATTCATTAAGCTCACACTATACAACCAGCTCAGCTAGGCCACCTGGAGGTTATAGAAGTCTCTCACGTGGTCCCTGTCCTCAGTTTATTGCCCAGCTAATGGAGGAGAGAACGCACAGGTGAAAAGTTTAATGATAAATGGGAGGCAGATATTTGGCTGGTACACACTTCATTTATTCTGATGGGTCAGGTGTCCATTCTGATTGGTTGGTTTTAATTAAGATTGATTAAGCATTCATTCTGATTAGTTGGGTGTCCATTTTAATTATTTGCACATACACTATGATTAATTAAACTTCCAATCTGATTGGTCAAATGTTCATGCAAAACTGATAGTAAAATATTTTGTATATCACCACTGGATGTAAAAGTTAAATAAAAATGACATGGAAATACAAAAAAAATTGCTATATGAAAGTACAGAATCCACTTGAACAACCAATCTCTATACACTGCATGAAAAAGTTAAATAAAAATGACATGGAAATACAAAAAAATTGCTACATGAAAGTACAGAATCCACTTGAACAACCAATCTCTATAAGCCTAACTTCTTATAACAAAGTCAGCAAGGCGTAGAGAGGATGAAAGGACAGTCTGCATTTCTCACACCTGGGTTAATAAACATAACTGAATGGGAGGCTATCTATGGCATGGGCCCCTAGAATATAGGCAAAGGCCATGGTCAATGCCCAGATGAAGGCAAAATTCTTTTCTTGGGAGTAGGAACCTAATCATCCAGAATAGAGAAGAAGCCACCCAAATTGCAAATATTCTGGGTGGCTCCATTTCTGGGCAGGGTCCAACCCACAGAAAGGGGAGGTAGAGTGTAGCCTGCATAGAGAGGCAGCTCAACATTACTCCACTAACGGGTGGATGGGAATGAGCTGTTCTTATACCGCTTATATTATTTCTTTCTCTGATAATAAAGTTTCTGACAATAAAATATGTTAGTAAAACTCACTCCTTTCATTACCCTCGGCATTGCTATATAGGATTTTGTGTCAAATGGGGCATATTCAGTAAGTCCTAGGAGATTTGAGGATAGTCTCACATAAGCTAAGTGATTAAATAAAGACTTTTGGGACCAACTTTAAAATGGACACTGACCCAAAGGCAAAGTCAAGATGTGTCAAAGCTCACAATCAGCATCATAACAGGTATTGGGAAGCATGTGGTAGTAAATAAAACACTAAATGGCTTAACTGGTAAAATTATTTATTTAATCACATACTGAAATAATAAGAAATAGAGGTAGGGACAGGTGAGTAATCCAGCAGCTCAAATGACATGCAGGGGACCCCGTGTCTCTCTTTTGGTTTCTTAGCAGTGCTTCCTCAAAGTAATACTTATTTCAACAGGCTGGCCCCAGGTGGTTGCAAAATGTCTTTCTGAAACTCCTGGGACTCCTCGCTTCCAGATTCAAACAGCAAAATGTACAGCATCCTCTTTTTCAAGAGTTCAAATAAATACCCTAGAGCAGTGATGCCGAACCTTCTGAGCTTGGTGTGTCAGCATTTTGAAAAACCCTAACTTAACTCTGGTGCCGTGTCACATATAGAAATTTTTTGATATTTGCAACCATAGTAAAACAAAGATTTATATTTTTGATATTTATTTATATATTTAAATGCCATTTAACAAAGAAAAATCAACCAAAAAAATGAGTTCGCGTGTCACCTCTGACACGCGTGTCATAGGTTCGCCATCACTGCCCTAGAACTAACTGAGCTCCCTGGGCCCTGACTGCCCTTCTGTGAACCAACCCTGGGGTCCAAGAAGATGGCATAGGCCAATTGGCTTAAGCCACTGAGGCTGAGTGTGGGGTCAGACTCATCCTGAATCACTGGGTTATGTTAGAAATAGAGGAGACAAGGCTGCAGAAGCAACAAATGAATACCTCCACCTGTTTCAGTGTCAAGTGCATATTGATAGTTGTACCAAGTACTGCTAAGTGGTTGGTTATGTGGAAATTTCTGGAGAAGTCCTGGAGCTGAATACAGGAAAATTCTGACTTGTCATTCTCTCCTTTTTAAAAAAAATATATTTTATTGATTTTAGAGAGGAAGGGAGAGGGAGAGAGAGATAGAAATATCAATGAGAGAGAATCATTGATTGGCTGCCTCCTGCACACCCCCTACTAGGGATCAAGCCCGCAATCCAGGCATGTGCCCTAGGCCAGAATCAAACCTGGGACCCTTCAGTCCACAGACCAACACTCTATCCATTGAGCCAAACCAGCTAGGGCATGACTTGTCATTCTCTTAAACAAATCTTAACTGGGAAGAAGAGGCAGGAAAGAAACATTGTTTTCTAAAGAAAGGAGGTGTGGTCCAAAGCTAGAATTAATGTAAGCGCTTAGACACCTGGTCCCTTTCCTTCCTTACTTCAGCAACCAGCTAAGGTTAAGCACTTCGGCAGCCTAGAGCTTTGCAAGTTCTCTGTCAGGCTCTGTCAAGTCTGTCCTGGGATTCTGTAACGGAAAGAGGGGTAGACTAAGCATCTGGTGACCTGGGTTCAGTTCCCAGCTCTGCCATTAACTAGCTCTGTGACCTTAAAAAAGAACAACCTTTCTGTGCCTCAGTTTCCTCATCTGTAAAATGGGGGAGGGGGGGCTGGATTAGATAATCCTTTTCTATCTATAAAATCCTTTGGCTCTCGAATCCAAGCTCCCATAACAGATGACCTAAGGTTTGCCATGGGATTTCTAGTCTTACAGACAAACCAAATACCCTGGTGAATTAAAAGGATTTATCAACAGCCTTCAGGCCTAGGGGATCCCAGGAGGCCAGGCAGGGTGTGGTGCTGGGAAAGGAGTCCAAGACACCTAGTTCCTTGTTCTAAATAGCATTCAGTTCACCCTATGACTCAGTTATCAGCACTTCTCTCTTTCGGAGGAGTGAAAAGTTTTAGTCCTCTCTGTGCTGACAACAATTTATTGAGTTGCCAATCTATAGGGTTAAGAGAAAAATGAACTTCTGCTTTGTATTTTGAACCATATCCAAATCAGACTCCTACCTCAAATTATGACTTAATAATTTTTCCTTAATCATCTTTTTCCTGAATCATAGACTATTTCCCCCCAATTTAACAACAAGGGCTTATAGATGGAGTTAATTAGGGAGCAGGCCGGGTACCCAGAACTTATGATAAAACACACTCTCTCTCTTGAAATTCCTTGCTCTCACTGCTCAGGCAGAACTGAAGAGTTAATATGAAGTCAAGCAGAACTCTTTGATTACTCATTTTTAAGATTTACAATTATGTATACATGATGGTGACAACCTAATAGAATGTTGAACAAATAAGGCAGAATAGGTGATTCTTTGGATCAAGGGTGAATACTCAGGTTAAGGAAAACTGCTAATGAAATTCCAATCACATGGTAATTTCCCACTTATTACTTTCTGAAACTCAAGTAGCTGTATGGTCTAACTGGGCCTGTTTGGGGGATTATCACAACATCTCACTTCTGCAATGAGTGGCGTCATTGGACATTTAATATTCGTTAAGGCTTTTATGAAACAGAGAGGTTTCCATATGTCTCTAGAGCAAAACATTTGTGTTTGCCATCTGCTACTCAAGAGCAGTTTTGTCGAAAAAGAATACAAATCGCTTGGTTCTTTAATTACTTCGAGGTTAGGCTATGTGATAGTTGGGACTGTGGGCCAGTCAGTTCACTACTAGGAGAATACTGTTGTTTACTTAGGCACCAACTTAAAGAATTCTTTACAAGCAAATGACCTGAAAAGACATGGAAGCCTAATATCATCGTTGTCCTTTTAACTCAATGCAAAGACCATTGTGAAGCGATATGTGAGATTTTTAAGAGTTGGCCTTAGGGAGACACTATCTAGGACACTGGACTTTAAGGTCAGTTTAGCAAGCATCAGTTTCTCTTTTCTGAGTCCTGACCAAAGAAATATATGACTCAACACTTCAAAATAAGAATTAAAGGATCTCCTTGAGCTCAGTATCAAAGAAAAGGTAATTTAATCTTAATCACCCAGGAGCTAATAACCTGGGCTTTGGACTCTGTGCCATTTGTTTTTCCTTCCACCTTCTCGTTAGCTTCTTGAATTGTAGATAATTCTCTGCTCAGTAACATCTCCACTAGCCTATAGATATAGACCATTAGTTGTGCTTAATCAGAAGTAACTACAAACAACAGAGTTTATCCAAAAGTAGAAATCCTGGAGCTTACAGATTACCTGTAGATTTCTATTATTGATGCTTTTTCTAGCCCTCCTCACTGTAAAATTTCATTCATTGGCGTTATTAACATATGGACTGTAAGAAATTGACAAATGAAAGGGACCTGGTTTGGCCAGAACAGCTATGAGATCCTACCTCATGGACCTCTGATTTCTAAGACTAGTTTCTGCTTTAAGATGCTATAAAACCAATAAATATAGAGATCGTTTATTGTAATGTTTCCAAAGTTCATACCTCAGCATACTGAGTGAGTCAGTAGATATTAGTAGGTGAAACTAGAAGAAAGGGTTTCATGGCCAAACCCTTTGGAAAAATGCTGATAGCGTTTTGATGGTACAACTTCTCAGAACCCTCAATATGCTGATGTGCAGTGTGCACACAACTGGGTGTGGTGTGCACTCTCCCCACACTCCTGCCTGAGGCCCCTTTTTGAGCATCTTATGGGACTGTGTCCTGCAGAATATATGTTGAGAAACTCTGATTTAATCTAAGCCCTTCATTTTAGATACGAAGGTCTACATTGTGAAGTCCTCCTGGACCCAGAACACCTGTTCCTGCCTCCCGGGTTTCTCCTGAACCCCAGGGCAGGGCGTCTCATGCAGCTTCTGTCACCATATCCACAGACCGATCAGCCAAGGGGGTGGGGGCGCCAGATGGCTGTTTCCTCCCTACCTGGGGCAGTTGCTTTACCCCCGAGTCCTGGGGGACTGGCAGACATTGTATTAAACTGAAGTGAAAGTCATCTTATGTGCAGAGGCAAATTTACCCAGAATTCTAAAGTGCAAAAAACTAATGCACCTGTGGCCATCACCGCCCCCCTGGATCGCTGCAGCGCCCACCAGGGGGCAGTAGCGCCCACTTTGGGAATCACTGGTCTACATTGTGAAGTCCTCCTGGACCTAGAACACCTGTTCCTGCCTCCCCGGTTTCTACTGAACCCCAGGGCAGGGCGTCTCATGCAGCTTCTGTCACCACATCCACAGAACGATCAGCCAAGGGGGTGGGGGCACCAGATGGCTGTTTCCTCCCTACCTGGGGCAGTTGCTTTACCCCCAAGTCCTGGGGGACTGGCAGACATTGTATTAAACTGAAGTGAAAGTCATCTTATGTGCAGAGGCAAATTTACCCAGAATTCTAAAGTGCAAAAAACTAGATTCTTAAATGAACATTCTGGATGCTGTTTGTTTGTTTTTCAGGAAAAAAAAAACACATCACTAATGTCAAGTAATTAAGCCAATATAAGCTTTTTTTTCCTTTTGTATTAGTCTGTATTTTGAATGAGTTGTAGGATGTTAGAGGGTCACATCACACCCAGGCTAACTTCCTAGAGTGACATGTACATTCTGTAAAATGATCTGCACAATAAAATGTTTTTAAAGATAAATTATTTCAATTTCTTGTAGGCATGGATTATATTCATATTGTATACCTAATGACTAACACAGGGCTTGGCATATATTAGGCACATGGTGGTAAATATTTTTGCATTAATTAGTAAATTATAATCTGATGATTGGACTTTAATAATGGTAATAATATATTAATGGTATTAATGATATCCTACCTTTTCAAAAATCTCAAAGATAAATTCCTTGACCTGGTTGAGATTTATAAACTGGTTAACACTCCTTATTGTAATCTTTTATTTATTTATTTTTTAAATTTTTTTATTGATTAAGTTATTACATATGTGTCCTTATCCACATGTAATCTTTTATTTTAATAAACAATTGCACTGTGATGTGATGTTTCTTTTAGATAATAATAAATGAGCTCACTTCAACATTTGACTTTTAAACTTATGCACACAGACCTCTAACTGGAATGAGCCAGTAGATAACAAGTCCTAACTTCCAGTCATTGTAGAATTCCCCTTTCAGCCACTTGGACTGTATTAAGCATCCTTAGAGGCATTGCACTTAATAATGAATCTGAAGAAATGTGTGATCCTGGAGGGCCTTCTGAGTCATCAAAGACAGATGAAGTCATGTTGGTAAATTAGTTTGTATTCTATATTTTCATTCATTTAATAAAAACTTTTTTAGTACCTACAATATATAAAGCAATTCACTAGGTACTATAAGGAAATAAAGATGAAATTTATACAGACCATCCCTTAAGAAGCCTATGTTCTGGAAGGAGAGGTGGGCACACACATAAATAATTACAATGCTAGGTAAAATTAGGATATGCAAGTAATGTGCTATTGTGTTAGTTTATGGTTCTTTCAAATTAGTTTATTTTTCTTACAAAACTGGTAGTCTACAGTTAAGCAGATTACCCAGTGTATTAGAACTCCCTATTCCCTAGCTACTCTGGATAAATAGAAGGCTACATCACTTGGTTATCAGTGGTATTAGATTTTACTAGCAGTCACCAGCACCGTCAAGAGCCATGCTTCTCATTAGATGGCAAGACAGGACCATCCTAGCAAGATCTATTGACCAGCACTAAGTCACTTACTCTGGACACACAACTCACCTGAACTGGATGGGCAGAGAGGATGGCGTGGGAACCTGACTTGTGGTGGGGAGGCTGTGGGTATGCTTTCAGGAAGTCAGATACTTGTGTGGGCAGCAATGCAGTAGTAGACGGGCCAAGCTGTCAAGTGATAACCAGAAATGGGGTCAGTATAGGCACACAGATTGTTGCTGGCTCTGCAGAGTGGTTTTGACTGAACAAAGAGTGAATTCGTGGGGGAGGAGACTATGGGGGCAGGGGAAAGACCTGTCTCTCCACACCCTAGATGAACATTCTGGATGCTGTTTGTTTGTTTTTCAGGAAAAAAAAAACACATCACTAATGTCAAGTAATTAAGCCAATATAAGCTTTTTTTTCCTTTTGTATTAGTCTGTATTTTGAATGAGTTGTAGGATGTTAGAGGGTCACATCACACCCAGGCTAACTTCCTAGAGTGACATGTACATTCTGTAAAATGATCTGCACAATAAAATGTTTTTAAAGATAAATTATTTCAATTTCTTGTAGGCATGGATTATATTCATATTGTATACCTAATGACTAACACAGGGCTTGGCATATATTAGGCACATGGTGGTAAATATTTTTGCATTAATTAGTAAATTATAATCTGATGATTGGACTTTAATAATGGTAATAATATATTAATGGTATTAATGATATCCTACCTTTTCAAAAATCTCAAAGATAAATTCCTTGACCTGGTTGAGATTTATAAACTGGTTAACACTCCTTATTGTAATCTTTTATTTATTTATTTTTTAAATTTTTTTATTGATTAAGTTATTACATATGTGTCCTTATCCACATGTAATCTTTTATTTTAATAAACAATTGCACTGTGATGTGATGTTTCTTTTAGATAATAATAAATGAGCTCACTTCAACATTTGACTTTTAAACTTATGCACACAGACCTCTAACTGGAATGAGCCAGTAGATAACAAGTCCTAACTTCCAGTCATTGTAGAATTCCCCTTTCAGCCACTTGGACTGTATTAAGCATCCTTAGAGGCATTGCACTTAATAATGAATCTGAAGAAATGTGTGATCCTGGAGGGCCTTCTGAGTCATCAAAGACAGATGAAGTCATGTTGGTAAATTAGTTTGTATTCTATATTTTCATTCATTTAATAAAAACTTTTTTAGTACCTACAATATATAAAGCAATTCACTAGGTACTATAAGGAAATAAAGATGAAATTTATACAGACCATCCCTTAAGAAGCCTATGTTCTGGAAGGAGAGGTGGGCACACACATAAATAATTACAATGCTAGGTAAAATTAGGATATGCAAGTAATGTGCTATTGTGTTAGTTTATGGTTCTTTCAAATTAGTTTATTTTTCTTACAAAACTGGTAGTCTACAGTTAAGCAGATTACCCAGTGTATTTGAACTCCCCATTCCCTAGCTACTCTGGATAAATAGAAGGCGACATCACTTGGTTATCAGTGATATTAGATTTTACTAGCAGTCACCAGCACCGTCAAGAGCCATGCTTCTCATTAGATGGCAAGACAGGACCATCCTAGCAAGATCTATTGACCAGCACTAAGTCACTTACTGTGGACACACAACTCACCTGAACTGGATGGGCAGAGAGGATGGCGTGGGAACCTGACTTGTGGTGGGGAGGCTGTGGGTATGCTTTCAGGAAGTCAGATACTTGTGTGGGCAGCAATGCAGTAGTAGATGGGCCAAGCTGTCAAGTGATAACCAGAAATGGGGTCAGTATAGGCCAGGGGTGGGCACACTTTTTGACTCAAGGGCCACAATGGGTTCTTAAACTGGACCGGAGGGCCGGAACAAAAGCATGGATGGAGTGTTTGTGTGAACTAATATAAATTCAAAGTAAACATCATTACATAAAAGGGTACGGTCTTTTTTTTTTTAGTTTTATTCATTTCAAACGGGCCGGATCCGTTTTGACTGAACAAAGAGTGAATTCATGGGGGAGGAGACTATGGGGGCAGGGGAAAGACCTGTCTCTCCACACCCTAGAAGTCACTACCACCTGATTTTGGGAATTGATTCTTTTATTCTGATTTGGCCCATATTTTTGTCTCCATTTAAAAAGCAAAAAGAAAAATTTAAGAAAATAGTTTATATAACCAACATGTGAAGACCATTATGGAAATACCTCCTTTATATATTAGGAACAATGCTGTCAGAGAAGGTGAGACTAAAGCCTTGGTCTGAGCCAAGAGTCCAGAATTCTGTTAGCATTATTAACATATACACATCTCTATATATAAAAGCCTAAGCGACCATTAAGATGGAATGACCAGAATGATTGGTTGCTATGATGCGCACTGACCACCAGGGGGCAGACGCTCAACACAGGAGCTGCCCCCAGCCTGCAGGCCCCAATAACC
>NW_005355159.1:2376300-2392741 GCF_000412655.1 Myotis brandtii
CGCCAGCAGGCCCCGATCACCTGATCAGGGCTGGGACCCAGGCTGGGATGGGGAACTGGGGGTGGGTGGTGGCAGACACGGGTGACGAGGGAAGAAGGAAGGGAGAAGTGAGGAGGCGGGGAGGCAGGGAACCACACAGTGATGGTGCATGGGTGGCAAGGGAAGGAGGAGGCAGGGAACCTGATTGGCCTTGATCGCCGGCCAGGCCTAGGGACCCCACCCATGCATGAATTTTGTGCACTGGGCCTCTAGTGTTAGTATAACACAACAAATTAGCGTCAAAGTACACACTTTACACCTTTCCCTATTGACATTGTATAACACAACAAATTAGCATCAAAGTACACACTTTACACCTTTCCCTATTGACATTTTTGCCTTGAGAATTGATAAAAAAATAACTTTTATGTGTGGACATAGTTCCTTTAAAATTAAATGTTGTGAATCATTCATTGTTTTAAAAATTGAGTTAATAAGGAAGCTCATAATTTTAACTTCTTTGCTTGTCAAGCCAGGACTATGATCATGACTGATTCTGAGGGGAATGCTATGGACACAGGGATTGGTTTGTCCCATAGCTCCTTGCAACTTGGCTGACGCAGGACCCCCTCCACAAAGGGCAAGGCAGCACATGCCCACCTGGTGGCCCAGAGAGTCATGCTTTTCTCCTTCCTCCCACTTGGTCCCTTTTGGGGAGACACTAGCAGGGATACCCACCCTAGGATCACCATCTAGAGCTTTGGCATCTGGTTTTTCATGGGAGCTTAACCTCTCCAGTAAAATATTTAAGTATGGAGTTTATTCATTTGGGTTCTAGCCCTTATACCTTCTGGAGACCATGCCTACTGCCCAGAATAAGTAAGTTATCTGTGAAAGGCAGCAAACAAAACACTTGAAACAGCTCATGCCTCTGTGTTTTACAGTTGAACAATTACTTATGCTATCCAGATTTGTACAGGTTCCAGTATTAACTCACACTTTTGGCTTATTTATTATTTGGCCAGATATCATTTGCTCTTAGGTCTTGGCACGGAGAAGCCTTCTCCTGAGGCCCCCTCTTTAGAGACCCCACCCTTGCTCTCTTCTAGTCACTCCTCCCCACTGGGCAAGGAATCCACAGGCCAGGTGGACGTAGTTACTCAGAGCCATGCCCCCCTCTTGGGCCACACTCTAGGAATTCAGACCTCAGAATTCCTGCCAAAAGCCCTGCTTCCAAGATTCGTGTGGGCCTCTTATCCTGATCTACCCTTCCAAGGCTGGACTATGTCATTGCTACGGCACCACAGGCCCAATCAGTGGCCAAAAGTGGTTGTGATGTGGCCAGAGCTCGAGCTTATGGGCAGGGGTCCTCATTGTGTGTGTGTGTGTGTGTGTGTGTGTGTGGCCTGTCATGATGTGGGCCAGGTCTGCAGTGGGAAAGAAGGACACGGGCCAGGGCCAGGACTGCTCTCCATGAACTACCACACTCTGGTGTGGAGCTCTGAGGAGCCAGAAAACTCTAAATGCAAACCCATTTTCCAGGTCATGATAAACATACAGCGTGTCCCAAAAATGCATGTACACTTTGAATAATTATAAAAGCAGTTTTTATTAAAATACATTTCATTTTCAAAATTGAGCTTCAGCTGTTAAAGTGTGTATACATTTCTTTTTTTTTGGAACACCCTGTTTTTCTGTTAAGGTAGGAAACTAACTTGTCAGCTTCAGCTACAATTTTTAAGTATTTAGACACATGATATATGGGCCTCCATTTTTATTCTTGCCCCGGGTCTCACAGGTATGGGGCTAGACCTGCTTTTGGAATAGGTTTGATTTTGAGTTTGTTTTAATATACTATATAATAAAACCCTACTATGCAAATCGACCGAATGGCAGAATGACCAGTTACTATGATGCACACTGACTACCAGAGGGCAGACGCTCGATGCAGGAGCTGCCCCCTGGCGGTCAGTGCGCTCCCAGGGGGAGCGCCATTCAGCCAGAAGCCGGGTTCATGGCTGGCGAGCGCAGTGGCGGTGGCAGGAGCCTCTCCCGCCTCCGCTGCAAGCAGGCGGTAAGGAGCGAGGGATCCTGGACTGTGAGAGCCCTGGACTATGAGATGGATGTCCGACTGCCGGCTTAGGCCCAATCCCCCAGGCCTAAGCTGGCAGTTGGACATCCCCCGAGGGGTCCCAGACTGTGAGAGGGCGCAGGCTGGGCTAAAAGGCCCCCCCCACCCCCAGTGCACAAATTTCGTGCACTGGGCCTCTATCCTATATAATAAAAGGGTAATATGCAAATAGACCAAATGGCAGAACAACCGGAACAACCGAACAACTGAACAACCGGTTGCTATGACGTGCGCTGACCACCAGGGAGTGTGTGCGGAACATAGAGGGCATTGGCCATGGCAGGACAGTGGAGCAGGTGAGTGGGGCACCAGACCAACGTGGGGCGCTGGTCACTGTCATCAGGGCAAGCCTCTGGTGGTTACTGAAAATTCTTTGCTCCCGTGTGCCGCAGTCCTGCCCAGTGCTCACACCTGCTGCCAGCGCTGGCCCCGCTTGTACCTGCTGCTGGTGCATGATGCCGGTCTTGATCACTCAGCGCTATCCACTCAGCGCTATCAGCGGGTGTGAGCAGCAGCTGCCAGCCCTGATCACCCCTGAGGGCTTCTCCACCTCCCCCTGCTCCTGAGGGGCAATCAGAGTAGCAGCCGCTGCTCCCACCCACTGCTGGCGCCGCCCCAATCGCTCTGTGCCGTCAGCAAGTGTGAGCGGGGCCGGCACCATCAGCAAATGGGAGTGGCGGTGGCAGCAGGAGTGGGGCTGCTGGCAGACAGGGGACCGAGGGCTGCGGTGGGAGGGGCTGGGCGGGGGCGCAGGGGATGGGCCGAGACCTGCCCCTATGCCTACTGCAGCCTCACAGCCCACAGTTCCTTTTACAGTGCACAAATTCGTGCACTGGGCCCCTAGTTTATAATATAAAGGATCTGATAACAGAGGGTTGAAGTATGAGTAGTGGGTGGGCTGCTTTCTACCAGGTCAAATATAGCACAGCTCCCAAGCAACATTCCAACTATGTCTCAGTGGCCCTGTTCCCTGGCCGTATAGGAGAAATTATATGTGTGTGCATGTATGTGCATGTGTGTATGTGTGTGCACATGCGTGCATGTGCGTGTTTAACATCCATTAAGAAACAGAAGAATATGACTTAGCTATTTTGAAATAATTCAAGCCCCACGCTGTTGCTCTGGTTTAGTTTATTGCTGTTCCCCTGCCAAGCAACTCCTCCCAGCTGACTTCCTTAAGCTGCTTGGAGTTCAGAGCTGGGCACTCTGAAGGCCTCTTCCAAGTGAAAAAAAAGAAACTATAGAGAAAGGGAATTGGGCCAGGTGTCCTTGATTGAATGCCACTTCACTTCAGCAAATCTCTAAGCCCTTCTGTCTGTTTTGTCAGCTGTAAAATGAACAGACTAATTCGGCCCTACTGCAGAGTGGCAGGTTTAATTAATGATGATGGGGACAGGCTTTGTAACATAAAGTGTATACATGAAAAGAAGCACTGGAGCCATATTATCCAAAGTCTGGAGTGCATCCTGCTTTCCACGGCCACAGTTAAGCCACTAAGTCCTGATCACAGACTGCTACAGACTTCAGGGGTGCCGAAAAGCAGAGTTGGGTCACATTACCTGAACAGAAAGCAGGGTTTGGTAATGGGAGTGGAGCACAGAGTGAGTAAGCAGTGCACGGTTCAGATTTCTGGCGGCACCAGGATCCACTGGGTCCAGCTGGTGGCAGGTGATGGAATGGTTTCTGCAATCCAAGTACAAAGAACAGGTGTACCCATTTATTCTTGACATTGTCCTGGTAAGATCCTTGAGATGTGAAGTATCACACTGAAGGGAGATCTCTTTCCAAAGATCTTGCTGAGTTCTTCCTGTTGTCCCTGCTGTGGTTTGCTGGCTGACAGCTCACCTTAGAGGTGTTTTCCTCTGCAGCAGTGTGGATCAAGCCTGTCTTATCCTTAGGGGGAACATTCCACAGTTCACTTAAAGACATGGCTACATGACCTACCAGAAGTCATACCCAGCCTGGTGAGAATCACACCTGGGAATTGTTGGTTACTTTAGCTAATATGGGATTTCTGTCTCTCCCACACAATTCATCTAACAACATTCATATGCAGCAAATCATAACTTTTATATACTCAGTAGACATGATCTCTGCTTCCCTTAATCTCCTGGAGCCTTTGTGTTCCTAGGATGGAGTAACATTCATATTATAACTATAATAGGGGCCCGGTGCATGAAATTCGTGCATGGGTAGGGTCCCTAGGCCTGGCCGGTGATCAGGGCCAATCAGGGCCTTCCTTTCCCTGCTGCAGACTGCCAGCCAGGGCCTTCTTTCGCTCCATGCCACCCCCTGGTGTTCAGCGCAGATCACAGCAAGTGATCAAATTCCCAGTCTCCCAGTTGAACTCTGAGGGGACACTTTGCATATTAGCCTTTTATATATATAGATTTGTACAGCTTCTTCCTTAATATTAGATGACTTTGAGTTCCTTGAAAACCCTGAGAAGATCTTAATCATTTTCTCATTGTCCTTGACATCAGTGCCTTTCTTATAGGAGACACACACAAAAAAACACACACTTGTTCAAATGCATTTAAAATAAAAAGACCTGCCCTAACCGGTTTGGCTCAGTGGATAGAGCGTCGGCCTGCGGACTGAAAGGTCCCAGGTTCGATTCCGGTCAAGGGCATGTATCTTGGTTGTGGGCACATCCCCAGTTGGGGGTGTGCAGGAGGCAGCTGATCAATGTTTCTCTCTCATCGATGTTTCTAACTCTCTATCCCTCTTCCTTCCTCTCTGTAAAAAATCAATAAAATATATTTAAAAAAATAAAAATAAAAAGACCTAATGAGTGAGGAACAATGACAGGAATGGTAATGGGAGTAAAGTGCAGAGTAATCTGCGCATTAAGACGGCCTAATGCCCATTAGGGAGCTTCATTTTCAAATATTGGAAGATCTAAGTATATTATATTGATTAAGATCAAAGGTTTTCAGCCAGACTTAGACTTATATCTTGGTTCAGCAAGTTACCATCCGTGGGACCTTGGGAATGGTTCTGTGCCTTAGTCCCCTCATCTGTAAAATGAGGACAATACTACTATCCATCTTATACGATGTTGTACAGAGTAAATGAGATAATCCATGGAAAGTGCTTCACACAGTGCTTGGCACAAAGTAAGCACTCATGATATGGTCATCATCATCATAGGCTGTAGGGGAAGGAGTCTGGGTTGCTCTCAGAGCCTAAGAGTAAATCTTCAGATTTAACAACCGGCCCCCAGAGCTCCCTTCACGCCACCTTATGAATCTGAAGCACGGTCTATTAAGGTCAAAACCTCCAGATTTTCTGCATCTAGCCTCTGATTTCAGATTTTATTCTTTGGATAGTTAAAGAAGTATGAATAAGACAGTTTTCATTCAGACATAATATGAAGGCTATTTAAAAAGGCACTTTGCACATTAATTACTTGTGTCTGTGCATAAGTAATTTTGTTGGTTGTAAAATATATTGTTAGGCAATGTGGATCCTTGTAAACAGGCTCAGTTCCAATATACTTTGTATGTTTTTAGTTTAAACTGGCCTCTCCCCTCACCATGTGGTCCCAAGATTTGATTATTCTACATGGGAAAAAAATGTTTTTGTTGCATATATTCATCACTGATTTGCTGACACTCGTGAAGGTGTTTTCAGTTAACAAGCTATGTCCAGTTAATGTTCAATGTTTCAGGGAGAAGGGTGAAGACTTAGACCGCTGGAGGGAGTAGTCACCTACAGGATCTCCATTCAGTCTCTGCCTTTTTTCCTAAGAGCTTTCCCCAGCCCCGTCCATAGGGGCGGGCCCCAGGAGTCACGATCACCCCAAGTGCCCACAGGTTATTAGAGTAAATACTCCTGACCCACGCTGAGACAACCAGAGTCTTTTCCAAGGCATCTGGAATTGGGACACGAGCCTTCTGGTCAGTCACTACTGGCCCTGGAACTAGGACAGCATATAACAGGGAGCTGGCATGGCCATTTTCATTGTGTGTTCTGGGAGGCAGAAAAACTGGAATGTAGAGAAAGGAGACTGAAATGGTGTCAGGGAGAAGTCGAGACGAGAAACCAGGTCACCCCTGAGAGAAGAAGGGAAGTGGCAAAAGAATAGCCATCTCCATTCCCAGTGGCCTCTCAGGGCTTTGTTCTGACCCCCAGGAAGCCCAGCTACCCTTCCTGCCCTGGCCCAGGTCCGGTACACTCTCCGTTTTAGCTCAGGCAAGGTTAGGATGTATCTGTTACGTGAAACCCAAGGAGCCTTGGCTGAGAGTGAGCTGGCACTGAGAGGGAGGCTAAGCCAGGGACTCTGGTTACACAGGCAGGGTCTGCCTGAGAGGACCACCTGGGTGGCCCAATCACACTGACCTGCCAGAACCAGACACGCACACAAGTAGTTTTCGCTGATGATAAAATTGAATGGAACAGATTCAGAGTAATTCCTGAAAGTTCCCTCTTAATCACTTCCTGATATATTTTCTTGTGTAGTAGGGTAAATAGGTGGCAGTACAGATGGCACACCCAGAATTCTGTCCAACCCTGAATCCTTCTACAGGGGTGTGCATGTCTGTCATTGGTCATGCCTGTTGCAGCAAAAACAAAAACACTGGACAGGCACTGGTCTCTTCTCATGATCTGTCAGTCCCTGTTGCTGGGCCACTTGACACTCGTCCACAGCTTTGGCCCTGCACCAGAGTCAGTGACAAATCTGTCTCCAGCTGAAGGCTTTGAGAAGCTGTTTCCCTAGTTCAGGGGACACGGTTAGGTTACCCTGTGGCTTGTCTTGCTCTGACCAAATACCCTGGTTCTGGCTCCTGGGCTTCTGCCTTTATCCTGACAGTCTCATTTCTGATTCTCTCTTGTAGGGCTTGAGTCCTTGATTGCTCGGGCTTCAGTCCCTGCCTCCATGGCCTGGCCAGGACCCTGGTCTCTTCAAAATCAGGACTCTAATTTGAGTACATCTATTTTTCCCCATAACATACCTGAAATGCAGACCAAGCTGAGAGTTTGCTGCCTGCCCCTTGTCCTCTCTGACCCACACTGTCAGTCTGGGTCACTTACGCTGTTCTCCCCAATATCTCCCCACCATTCCACCACCCCACTTCACCACTGCCAAAAATCATATTTGCTCCACTTCTGGGACATCTACCTTTTACTGCCTTCCAGATCTAAATCACCGTATCACCTTTGACTACTCTGAGGAGCCACATGGTCCTGCAGCTCTGTCTGCCGGCAGACTTGGGCACCAATTACAAAGCCTACCTCACAGCAGGGTGACAGGAAGACAGTGTGCTATGGTGGATGAGCATGCCACGAGCATGGGCATCCCGAGTAGATCTGGGTTCAAATCCTTGCTCCTTCACTTGCACAAGTTTCTTAATTCCTCTAGAACTCAAAAGGACTGTTGAAGGGATTACATAAGAAAATGTATCTGGCAAAATTTATTAGTTTTTGAATAAAATACAAAATTTAGTACTTAATAAGATACATCTGCCTTTCTTTCCTGCACTTATGTTTTTTAACAGATTTATTGGTATATAATTCACATATCATTCAACCCATTGGTTTAAAGGATATACTTCAATGGTATTTAGTATATTCCCTGGACTTAGATTCCTTAAAATGCAATTATAGCATAAGGGATATGAGATTTAGTAACAGTTAAAAAATTAAGGATTGTATCAGCTATATGTTTATGTAAATCAATCATGTGGTGCCATTGCATTGCCCAAAAAGCTAATGTGATATTGGGCTGTACTGACACATATATGATGAGCAGAATAAGACAAGTAATGGAGCCATGTTATTCTGAGCTGGCAATGTGTTAAGTCATTGGGCCTATTTTAAGAGGGATATGGACAAATTGGAGCACATCCAGAGAAACATGAAAAGGATGATGAGAAACTGCAAAGATGTAGGAGCCTGTGATATTCATCCCGAAGAAGTAAAGCCATCCTCAATTAGCTCTGGGGGTGTCATTTGGAAAATAAGTGAAGGTATTGTCTATGTTCCCTTCCTAGACCGGAACCTCAATAGGTGAATTTAAGTTAAAAAGAAGATTTTTACATGATTTAAGGAACAATTAGAGCTATCTAAAATTGGAATGAATTGTTCCTTCCTAACCTGAAATTCTATATTTAATATAAGCCTCTTTATCTGCAAGTCAGAGAGAAACATCTTATAGAGCTCTTACTCTGTTATATGTTGCGCTCAGGTGGGCAAAATGATAAAGTCAGTCAACTCTTCTTTATTCAAGGTCATCCAGTTTGGGTTTGTCTAGTAGTCCATTCTTTCTCTTATTTTTCATTCCCATTCTCTGATTTTTGACCTGTGGAAGGAGAAAAGGACGCCCAAAATTGTCAATATGGATATTTTATTAGTAGTTCTGATGATAACAGCAATATTCCTAAAATAACATTTTGGCATTACCTGAACAGGAGATTGTGCTCATCTCTCCCCCATTCTGTGTAAACTAACTCCATGTTAGTACTTGACATTGGCCATGGTGGCAACATTTATGGAAATTAGCAAACACTGCAGATCAGTAGCACAACTCTCCCCCACAGCTCACTTCCCAGTGCTCCACTGCTTCAGTCTCTGCTACCCAGTGACTACCAAGCTGGCACAAGTAATAATGAAGACAGACCTTCTACTATATTTTGGACTATATGTTTCTATAAAAAATATATTTAGAGCCAATGGTATTTACTTTATGTAAGGGCAATTTGGAATTGAAGTAGTTTAATATAGTTAACTAGTTTCAGATGAGTGGAATATTTAGGAGAAAATATTTGTGGAAGACTAGACTCGCCTTCCACTGCCTTCTAGGCCACACCTTTTTCCTTCAGGAAAATCCAAATAATCACAGTCTGCACAGCTGCTTTCAGAGTGGCCATGCAACAGACAAGGAAGACATACATCTCCAAGACAAAGGCCCTCTGGAAGCAGAGAGGTACAGCTCTCCAAGGCCCGTGCTTGTCCTGCACAAGTGCCTCCTTGTGCCACCTGTTGGATTTTGAAAGAGCAAGCTCTCAGCTTTTGATCAAAGGTAAGACTCCTGCAAACTTTCTGCAGATGGAATGTATTCACAATCTCCTCTCAGGCAGGACTGCTGTAAAAACATTGCATTTTACAAATTATTTTAAGGAAATCACCGTCGGCCCAAGATTCCCAGAGCCAAATGATTTTTAAATTATCAACAAGCTCTAGCAATTACAATTGGGCATTTATTGAGCACTTACAGCATACTATACACTTTACAAGTATTATCTCACTTTATATTCATTTAACCTTATGAAACAGGTATAAATATTTTCATTTTTGAGATGGAGAAACAGCTTGAAGAGGTTAAGTGGCTGTTAGAGTTAAAAAGTTTCTGTGCTCCTAAGAAACAGGGTTTCTATTACCTACTGCTTTGTATACAGCAGACATTTCATAAATAGTTGAATAAGTTCTTTAATGTGAATAAATAAAATACCATTCTTAACACTTTGAACCCTTTGGCTCATTAGACTTTTAACCAGCTTTCATCTAATGATAAAACAGAATGATTTCATTTATTTTGCCTGTACACACTTTCCAAGGGAAGAGCTCACTTTAAAATCTGACCAACCCCACAATGACTTAGGATTGTTTTCCCAGTTTTAGAAACAAGGTAACTGAGGCTTAGCCAGAATTAAGTGGTCTTTTGGTTTTTTCATCACACCAGGTTGTGGCAGAGGAAAACGGTCAAAAGACATGCATCATGAAGAACATAGTAAAGTTACAACTGAAATAGAAGGGTTCCAGATAACGTAGTGGTGCAATAGTCCTCAAAGAATGACCATCCAGTTAGCTACGTTGAGTTTAGCACTCAATGGACACATCCCTGCACTTATTATGCATGGCACTAGGTATGTGGGGGGATGAGACCAAGTCCTAATCTTAAGCCTGTGGACTTTTAGGGAAGAGAAGACATAGACACATAAACACAGGAGCTGAAATTACAGTAAAAAGGCATAAAACGAAAACCACACAAGGCAACAATGATTATTAAGCAACTAGAGGCCCGGTGCATGAAATTTGTGCACGGGGGAGGGGATTCCATCAGCCCAGCCTGCACCCTCTCCAATCTGGGATGCCCCAGGGGATGTCCAACTGCCAGTCAGACATCCCTCTCACAATCTGGGACTGCTGGAGCCTAACTGCCCCCCTGCCTGCCTGCCTGATTGCCCCTAACTGCCCCCCCCCCAGCCAGCCTGATCACCCCTAACAGCCTCTGCCTGCTGGCCTGGTCATCCCCAACTGCCCCCCTCTGCCAGCCTGGTTGCCCCCAACTCACCCCCAACTGTCCCCCTGCCAGCCTGGTGACTTCAACTTGGTCACCCCCAACTGTCCCCCCTGCTGGCCTGGTCACCCCACACAGGCTGCTGTTTGATCATCTCTCACTAACCCTCCTGCCGGCCTTGTTGCCTCATGCAGCCTGCTGTTTAGTTGTTACTGTTACTGTGATGGTGTCCCAGACAATTTGCATATTCCTCTATTATTAGCATAGATGATTCATGTAAGAGCCGCAAGAGTTCAGAAATAGGAGAGATTACATCTGTATAAATTTTTGCTTACCTCAGCATCTTCATAAAACATCTTCACTATGAGCTGTGGGAAGACAATGTAGTTTGAGAGAGTATCTGGCCTCTGAGCAGCTCACTCTTCCTGGAGACTCAGGCAGGTAGTGAGAGGATTTGCAAGAAGCAATAGGTGGAGAGATGAGGAGACCGGAGACCTGATCGTCAAGGCAGGCAAGACAATGCTGGGAGATCTCACCTGACTACTGAGGCTGGATATTAATGTTTTTTCTTCCTCTATGCATTTTTCCTATCTCTACCTTGAAGCAGGAACAGCCTGTAGTTCTTCCTGGGATTTGCTTTTGAAAATTTGAGACCTCAGGAGAACTTAGAGCAGTAGTTCTCAACTTGGCTCCTCATGATACCACCTGGGGAGTTTTAAAAGCTCTGCTGCCTGGGTCCCATCCCCAAATACTCTAATTTAGTTGACCTAGGATGTTCCTTTGGTGGTTCTAATGTGCAACCAAGTTGGAGTATCATTGACTTACAGGATTCCTAGACACAGTAAGAGAGAATGAGATTTGCTGTAATGAACAAAATATCTTGGAGAAGCAGGGGAAAGGGGGAGCTTCCTTGCTCCAGTTTAGAAAAATAGCCTTGAGTTGTTACCCTGGAGTAGTAGGAATCTGGATTCTGGCTTCCTGACAGCCCCACAGGTGTCGGTAGGAGGGCTCCAGGGAGATGGCAGTGTGGTGTATCTAGGCCAGTACTTCTCACACTGGGATGTGCACACCAATCACCAGGGCATCTTGTTAAAATGCAGGTTCTGACTCAGAAGGTCTGCGTTTCCAAAAAGTTCCTGGGTTTTCCCAGTGCTGCTGGTCCACAGAGTGGCAAAGATCTGCATGGCTAGGACTCTAGGTGGTCCCCCTTAATATTCCCATATTCATCTCAAGCCATGACCTGTTAAACCCAAAGGGTTCCACAGGCAGGGACAATGACATCCCTGGGGTAACCTGGTTAAACTGATGACTGAGGAGCAGATGGAGTGCATCTGCAAAGCCTTCCAGGCTCAAATAAAAAGGAGCACATCCCAGCAGGGGATCCCCATGTCCAGGTTCTGGCAGATTACAGGTGGCCCATTCATCTATACAGGGACTATTTACAAGGTTGGGGCGGGGTTAACAGAAACCAACAAAACATTTGGAGGCGCCACCTCTCAGGCGGAAGGGGAGGGAGTAGTGACTGGAATCCCGTGAGAGCTGTGGGAAAGGAACACCTGAAGCAACTGTTATTTGTAGAGAAACACAGCCACTTGGGAGAAAATGGATCATCAAGGATAAATCTAGGGGAATAAATTATCCAATACAGCTCTTCTCCCACCCTGTGATTTCCTACTGATGCCTCCCTTCGGCCTAACCCAACTAGAAACCAGAGGGCAAGAGAACCCAGCTGCTGTAGCCCGTCAAAGTCAGCCTTCTGGGCACAGATTGGGTGGTTTAAACAACAGATACTTATTTCTCACATTTATGGAGGCTGGGAAGTCCAAGATCAAGGGCATCGGCAGAGTTGGTGTCTGGAGAGAGCCATCCTCCTTGTTCATAGATGGCAGTCTTCTCACTGTCCTTACATGGCGGAAGGGAGTGCTCTGGGGCCTCACGTAAGGGCACTAATCCCATTGATGGGCTCCACCCTGGTGACCTGACACCTCCCAAAGGCCCCACCTCCCAACATCATCATATTGGAGGTTAGGATTCAACATTTGAACTTGGGGGTGGGGGGACACCAACATTCAGTCTATAGCACCATCCCAATAAGGGCTCAGCCTCAGTCAGAAATTAAGTTATGGAAGATAAAGAAAAGGACAGCACAGTCTGCATCTGAGACTCTTACCCCTAATAGGTGGGCGCTTACCTGAGAGTGTCAAACGTCTTCATGAATGACAGATGGATCTGAACCCCTGCAATGGAGCTTTTGGGACAATGGTTGTAACCCTGTTGAACTGGTGTGTAGAGAAGACGTGGACTTTCAGAAGTTGCTGCTGATTTCAGGAATGTGTGGAGAATAAGTCACATGTGCTTTGAAACCTGCCAACAGGTGGACAATAGAAGGAAGAAAAAAAAGAAGAATGCAGCCTTGTTATAGTTTGCTGATGACACAGATTTCTCTGAGCTTCTCAGGAAAAAAAAAAATACTCAGAAAGGCAGGAGTGTGAAAAGTTATTTAGGCCCCTACCTCACACCCCAAGTTTCTTAAAAACAAAACCTCTGACCATCTTTCTGGGAAAAGAAAGGTACAAGCCTGAGGAACTCTAACCCAGGGAAAAGTGGGATCTGACCTATTCAGAACCAGTCTAGGCCGGCTTGAAATTTAGCACGAGTAGAGCTCCCGCTTACAGCTTATCCTAAACACCTGTGAGTTTTCCCAGTGTCTGAAGTTGGTAAAGGGGGAAAGGAGAGGAGATGACTGCATTTCTGAGGTGAAGCGAACCAGATGCTGACTGGGAGTTCAGCAGCACCTTCCCAGACCTGGCCAGAGAGAACAGCTGGAGAGTTCTCAGGCAGTAAACAGAACTCCAGCTGGCTTTTCATGGTTCTTTGGGAAGCAGGTGGGAGCTCCTCCTGCAGGATGCCTGAGAATAGGCTACCAAGGCAGAGGGACTCTGGGTCCCTTCATCTGCCATCAGTGCAAGGGCCTGGGGGACTATTTAGGATAAACTGAGCGCTGGAGGGGGAGGCAGAGTCATAAATACAGTTCAGGTCTTCCTGAGAGCTTTATTTCTCAGGTTACCACAGTTTCTCAGAAGTTGGAGGGTTTCCACACTGTACTGGGCATTGGTTAAGGAACTGAAGCCATAACTAGGCCCGATCATTAGAAGTTGTTCTGAAACCATCAAGCGCCAAAATAAATTCCAGGTTAATTAAAAAGTTAAAGACTAAATATCGCAACAAAAAAATTAGAAGAAAATATAGGCAAATGTTTAGCCGATTCTAAGGTGGCCAAGGCCTGTCTTAAAAAGGAAAACCCAATAGGTTTAAAATATACAGCATACCCTGGAGATATTTCGGGTTCGGTTCCAGACCACTGTAAAAAAGCAAGTGTCGCATTAAAGAGAGACGTAATCCTTTTGCTGGTGGAGAGTCTTGCCTTACATTTGTAAAACATGTGACATCTGTGATACACAACAAAGCAAGATGCAATAAAGTGAGGTATGCCTGCATTATACAGTGTTCGTGTGTGTGTGTGTGTGTGTGTGTGTGTGTGTACACAGTTAAAATTTACTGTATGATTTTTAAATCACACAAAAATAAAATTAATAGTATAAAATTAATAGAAAAAAATTGGGAAAATATTTGGTTAATATCCTTAATACAGAAGAACACATAAGGAGGAAATAGATGATGAGCCCAACAGAAAGCTGCTAATGAGAAATAAGCATATGGAAAATATTAATTAATGCAA
This sequence comes from Myotis brandtii, assembly GCF_000412655.1. NCBI lineage: Eukaryota > Metazoa > Chordata > Mammalia > Chiroptera > Vespertilionidae > Myotis > Myotis brandtii. Next base: position 2,390,392 of record NW_005355159.1, read on the forward strand.
CAGTGAAATATGACAAAACACCATATAGTTTTTCTGGATTGACTGAGATAGGGAAAAACATAATATCCAATATTGCCAAGGGTGCAAAAAAGGGGGCATTTTCAATCCATCTGGAATGTAAATTGGTTTGACTTTTCTGGAAGGTAATTTGGTAGTTAATATTGTAAACCATTTTATTGTTAATATTGCATAACTTTTAACTCAGCAATTCCTCTTCTAGAAATTTATCCTAAGAACATAATCAAGGATGTGCACAAAGACTAATCTACAGGAATGTTTACCACAGTGTTATTTTTATAGTGAAAACTTGGGGGTCAGTTGTACTGACTGTTAAGATATGACAGAGTTGGGCCCTAACCGGTTTGGCTCAGTGGATAGAGCGTCAGCCTGTGGACTCAAGGGTCCCGGGTTCGATTCCGGTCAAGGGCATGTACCTTGGTTGCGGTCACATCCCCAGTAGGGAGTGTGCAGGGCAGTTGATCGATGTTTCTAACTCTCTATCCCTCTCCCTTCCTCTCTGTAAAAAATCAAAATATATTTTAAAAAAAGATATGACAGAGTTGGGTGATGGGTACATGGGTCTTCATTATTGTATTTGTTTTCTATTGTTGCTATAACAAATTACCATAAAGTTAGTGGCTTAAAACGACACAAATTTGTTATCTTACAGTTCTGTAGTTCAGTCTGCCCCGGGTCTCACTGTTAAAATTGAGGGGCTGGCAGCAATGAGTCCCTCCTGGAGGCTCTTGGAGAGAGTCCATTTCCTTGCCTTTTCCAGCTTCTGGAGGCTGCTCACATTCCTTGGCCCATGTCCCTTCTTCCATCTTCAAAGCCAGCAACATAGCATCTCTCAGACCCTTCTTCATCATCACAGCTTTTTTCTTTTTAATTTTTTTTTTCTGTCTTTTTCTTCCACTTTCAAGGACTCTTGTGATTACATTGGCCCTACCTGGGTAACCAAGCATAATTTTCCTGGTTTAAAGTCAGGTAGTTTGTAACCTTAATTCAACTTGCCATGTAACTGTAAATCTTGGGGATTAGGACACTGAAGACTTTGGGGCCCAGTATTCTGCCTACTCAATTGTATTATTCTATATACTTATCTGTCTGAAAATATTTATTATTTAAGATAATAAATATTTAAAAACCCAAACATAATTCCAATTTAGCATATGGATGAAAGGAGGATATATATTCATACGATAACTACTACATGCCTATCCTATATAATAAAACCCTAATATGCAAATCGACCAAATGGTGGAACCACTGGACACTATAAGGCACACTGACCACCAGGGGGCAGACACTCAATGCAGGAGCTGCCCCCTGGTGGTCAGTGTGCTCCCACAGGGGGAGTGCCTCTCAGCCAGAAGCTGGGCTCACTGCTGGTGAGTGCAGCTGTAGTGGTGGAAGCCTCTCTGGCCTCAGCTGCAGGTGGGCAGTAAGGAGCAAGGGGTCCTGGACTGTGAGAGGGATGTCCGCCTGCCCGCCTGCCAGCCTAGGCCCTCTCTCCAGGACATCCCCTGGCAGCAGGACATCCCCCGAGGGGTCCGAGACTGGGAGAGGGGAGCGCAGGCTGGGCTGAGGGATCCCCCCCAGTGCATGAAATTTTGTGCACCAGGCCTCTAGTTAAAAGTCATAATTAGGAAAATGTGTAGTAACATGGAACAATGTTCATTATACAGTAAGTGTGGGGGAGATGAAGTCTAAAAAGGAATATGCACAAGGTATCCATTATGTTAAACAAAACCCAAAAACAAACCTATTTGTAAGTGAATAAAGAAATGTTTGAAAGGACATAGGTCAAAATGTTTAATATGTTTATCTCTGCACGGTAATCTTAATTTTCTGTTTTTCTGCATTTTCCAAAATGTGCATTATACATATTTTATTTTTGCAGATAGAGAAATAGGTGATTAAGAACGCCTATCTAGGACCATTTTCTGGTCAAGCGTCTCCCTGGTCTCCTAGCTGTCGATCACATTCCCTCACACTCATCCCTCAAGCTTGTCCTCCTCATCAGAAATATTTTCAATCGGTGACCCAGCCTGGAGTCTTGTGCCTCGGGGAGAGGAAGGAGCCGCTAGTGAAGGAGCGTGGCAGCGACCTGGCCGCGAATCGCTGAGAAACTTTCTCAGGGCAAAGCCCGCCCCAGGCACAGCTTCACCCACGAAGCGCTTGGCAGCCGCTGCCTTGGAAGCCGATGCTCGCGTATAGGAGCCTCTTTCCTAGCCGCTGGCACAGGTTACAGTTTTAACTAATAACATTGTTTTTAGTACCCAAAAGAGCAGAGGACGGTGGCCTAGCGACCAGCAGCCGCACCCCCTCTCCGCGGCCTGCGCCAGGG
>NW_005355159.1:2393494-2400051 GCF_000412655.1 Myotis brandtii
CGGGTCGGACCCGGCGGGCCCGGGGTGGCGGTCCTGTCCCGACTTGGCACCGCAGGGGTGTTTCTATTGGAGACGGTTACTCAGTGGGGCCGAGGAGAACCGGGTGAACCTGACCATATGTTTCCCGGTGGCCGGAGAGCCGCGTTCCGGGACCGGGGGACGCAAACGTCATGAAAAGTACCGATGAGGGTTAGCGAGCTCCACCGAGCAACACCCGGGGCGTGGCCTCTGCCGATCGGACTGCTTTTGCGTGTACTTTTCGCGTATGGTCGCATCTGCCGGCGCTGTGGTTTCATTCCGGTAGTAATCTTGTGCTTTTTTATTCAGTTGGCTCGAGATTTACTACACCCGTCCTTGGAAGAGGAAAAGAAAAAACATAAAAAGAAACGGCTAGTTCAAAGTCCAAATTCTTATTTTATGGATGTAAAATGTCCAGGTAAAGTTTCAAACTTAATTCTTTCCTAATGAAAATTCCTATGGGGATTGCTAGTGTGGCGTGTGTATTTGGTACCTTAGGACCCTCTGGTGAGGAGAAGTGGGGTTACAGAACTGGGTGTTTTCATCATAAACGTATTCAGACCACGATAGAAACATTTCGGGGTGGGGGTCGGTCGGGGATGAGGGGTGAAGATGGGCCTCCCAAGGGAATATGACATTTGATGTACTAAGTCTTCAAGCTGATGAGATGATGAGCTGCTTTTTCATGATGCGATGAAAAGTATGTTGATTCTTGAGGGTGAAGCTGTGCTGCCCAGTGTGGCGGTGCGGTCATTAGCTGTATGTGTGGCTACTGAACACTTGAAATGTGGCTAGTGAAAATGAAAATATTCTATAAGTGCAAAACACACACCAGATTTTGACGGTGTAGCTTCCCTCCCGCCATGTATTGGTTACATGTTGAGATGATAATATTTAACAAGTTTGTGGCTACTGGACAAGTTTGTTGCATATGTGGCTTGCTATTGCACAGCACTAGAGTACTTCATCTTTCACAAGGTCTTTACTAGAGTTACGTTGGACAAGTGCTGTGTATTCTTCTGCTTTTCACTTTTAACTGCCCTTTTTCCAGGTTGCTACAAGATCACCACGGTTTTCAGCCACGCTCAGACGGTGGTTCTGTGTGTAGGTTGCTCAACAGTGTTGTGCCAGCCGACAGGAGGAAAGGCTCGACTCACGGAAGGTATATAGCACTTGGCATTTTCTAACCGTGATGAGATTTCATGATTGTAAATGTCTGTCTTTACTAAAAGCCAATTTAAAAGAAACCTTAAATTCGTGATTACCAAAATAATTTTGTCTTTTCATTGTGTATCTTTTAGTAAAGAGTGTCCTGTTCAATTTGACCTTGCAAAGAACTTCTTTGAATATTATTTTTTTTTAGGATGGAACACTTTACTTTGCTGTATTTAATCACTTCGTTTGCCTAACTTGGGATATTAAACATAAATCAGAATGGAGCAAAAGAAGAGTATACAATAGGACATGGTTTTTTTAAAAAACAGGATTTAAAAACTTCTCTTGTAGCCCTAGCCTGTTTGGCTCAGTGGATAGAGTGTGGGCCCATGGACTGATTTCTCTTGTAAATATTTTGTTTCATATGTATATGGTACATAAGACTTAAGACAGTTTTTATCATTGCTAGTTAAGTAACAGATAATATATAAATTTAAATGCTATCTCTGAGTAACTACTTAATGGTTAATATAAAAAATTGAATTTTAATCCTTTTTCATTTTCGTGCAGTAAGAAAAAAATAATTCCGTATATAGTTTTCCATGGTACAACTTGTAGATTTAGAATTCTATATGATACTTGAAATTTGCTTGTGATATTTTGGGGAGCTGTGAATTCTATGTTGTTCTCACTGGGAGAGTTATAAGTGGATTGGCAACAAATTCAAGATCTATTTGATATGATCTGGTAAGATATAAGTATGAAGTCAACATACTTGCAAGATTTCCAAAACCTTTAAATCATGCCAATATTAAAGTTTTAACTAACAAATTCAGGCTCCTGGTCTTAAATAGACTCCATTATAGCATTTGAGAAACAGGAGTGACAGTTATAGTCACATTAGAGTAAATTCAAATATAAATGATTTATTATAGCAAATTTCTGGTACGAAAGAATAAATAACCTAAATATGAATATTAATGTAATATCCCTAAAATATAAGCTTTTACTTGTGTTTTTTTGCCATTAAAACTATACCAAAGGAAAACAAACAAAAAAACTATACCAAGGATAGAATTAGACTTGTGTTTAATATGCTTTTGTAATTCTATTGCAGGATGTTCATTTAGAAGAAAGCAACACTAATGATCCACACAGCTTCCTGAATTTGGGTTATATCACAAAAAGCCTTATCAGTTTAGTAATTCTAGTTAATCTACCAGGATAATGTAATTACATTTAATTTTGTAAGTATACAACAATGATCTCCTATTTTAGTGTCAATTTTTCAATAAAGTTTTGATTATGGGAAAATTCCCCCTTTTTGCCTTTTTTTTCAAAGTATGTGTGCATGCTATACGTTAATATATACTTTGTTAATTTGGTTTAAATGAATGGAGCTAAATAATTACAGATGGAAAAAAATCCATTATTTGTTAATTCTAAATATAGTTTTGCTATTATAACCATGGAAATGCATTTTAGAAGTACATGTTTAATGTAACAATCACAGTGTAATGCCTTGGATTTATGTGGTCCTAATACACAGCATAATTAGGACTGTGTTGGGGGTCTGAGTTATAGGAAACTCCTTTTGGGATAGAAAATGTGAGGAGGGCCCTAACCTGTTTGGCTCAGTGGATAGAGCGTCGGCCTGCGGACTGAAGGGTCCCAGGTTCGATTCCGGTCAAGGGCATGTACCTTGGTTGCGGGCATATCCCCAGTGGGGGGTGTGCAGGAGGCAGCTGATCGATGTTTCTCTCTCATCAATGTTTCTAACTATCCTTCTCCTTTCCTCTCTGTAAAAAATCAATAAAATATATTTTTAAAAAAAGGTGAGGAGGAATCAGAAGCATCATGACTTACCCTAGGACAGTGATGGCGAACCTGTGACACGCGTGTCAGAGGTGACACGCAAACTCATTTTTTTGGTTGATTTTTCTTTGTTAAATGGCATTTAAATATATAAAATAAATATCAAAAATATAAGTCTTTGTTTTACTATGGTTGCAAATATCAAAAAATTTCTATATGTGACATGGCACCAGAGTTAAGTTAGGGTTTTTCAAAATGCTGACATGCCGAGCTCAAAAGGTTCGCCATCACTGCCCTAGGATGTGTGACGGGAGATGGTAGAAGGTATTGAATTCTCTGGTCTAGACAGATAAGCACTCCCGACTACACATGTGTTGAGTGGCTCTGATGTCTCATTGTCATTTTTACAGTTTATGAAATGGTCTGTGGAGCTAGGAATTGGAGTGTATCTTTCCTTCTCTAGCCACAGTACGACTCCTCATTGGACTGGGAAGATAACTGTTTCTATTTTGTTACCTTTAAGGCAGGCACTTAGGTATTTCCTATCAAAACCTTGAAAATATCTGTAATTCAAAAATTACTTCTGCAGTAATCTGCTTACATACATCAAATGCAGATGAAGGAAGAAATTTTTAAAAATTAAAAATTTCTTTAACCCCCTCTCAATAAGAGGCATATACCCCCAATTGGAGAGATGGATCCTTCAGTATGATTCATATATCATACTGAAAAACTATGGAAAGTTTGGGGTGCATTTAAAAAATGGAAAAGTAGATAACCCAGAGGTTCCCATACTTTCTTGGTTTATGTGTGTGTGTGTGTGTGTGTGTGTGTTTGTATTCTTAAGTCCATGAATGTCTTTTTAATTTTCTTATTTCACATTTTAATCCTCAGCTATTTATTGAAATATCAACCTGTTGCCTCCCATATGTGCCCTCCCTGGGGATCAAACCCGCAACCTAGGTATGTGCCCTGACTGGAATTGAACCCATGACTTTTTGGTATATGGGACGACGCTCCAACCAATTGAGCCACCTGGCCAGGGCACTTATTTCCCACTTTATATATCATGTTATGTATTTAACAGAGGAGATGCATAAAAACATGACTCTACTATGTCATCCTTCATATTAATTTGTATATTAATGTAAAAGGTGTCATTTTTTTATTTGCAGCCAGATTTACTAATTAAAAATCCCAATATATATTTATTTTTGTGCCTTTTATTGAATCTGTAAATTATTTGAGACTTTTTCTTTCTTATGGGAAGGCAAGATAATGGTAAAACAATTTTTAGAGTCGGGTATACCTGGGTTTGAAACAAGTTCAAATGGTCAATGGTTGTGTGATCTTAAGCAAAAGGAGGTTATTAATTTCTACTTAATAGGGTTGTTTTGAAGATAAAAATGAGACAACATATATAGAATGCCTAGCACAATGCCTGACACAGAGTGCTGTTAATAGACTTTAGCCTGGTCAGAGTGGCTCAGTTGGCTGAGTGTTGTCCCATGCACCCAAAGGTTGCAGTACCGATTCCTGCTCAGGGCACATACCTAGGTTGCTGGTTCAATCCCTGGAGGCAGCTGATTGGTCCTTCTCATGTGGATGCTTCTCTCTCCTTCTCTCTAAGCATGTCCTTGGGTGAGGATTACCTTTTTTTTTAAGTGTTTATTTAAATAAAAGGATCTTATCTATTCAAGTACTCTCAAGTTCTACTTTTTCGCCCAAATTATTTACACACCTGTTATCACACCAGAGTATAGTTGTGTTAACTATTGCTGCAAAGCAAGACACCCCAAATTGTAGTGGCTTAAAATAATGATGATTTATTATTTCTCATGATTCTGTGGGTTGGACTCACTCATGCGGCTGCAGTCAGCTGGAGGCTCAACTGGTTTGGAAGGTCCAAAATGGCTTCAGTCACATGGCTGGCAGCTGGTGCTGGCTGGCAGCTGGGGCATCTCAGTTCTCCACGTGGCCTCCCTGTTCCAGGAAGCTATTAGAGCTTCTGTATTCCAGGGCAGCCCTGGGGCAGTGTTCTTAGAGGGTGAAAACAAGCTTGAAGGCCTCCTAAAGCCTACGCTCTGGAACTTGTACATCATCATTTCCACCACATTCTGGGAGTCAGAGAAGCCACAAAACCCAGATTCAAGGGCGTGGACAAACAGGTTCCACCACTGGCTGGGAAGAGCGGCTAAACCACGTTGCAAAGGAGAAAAGGGGGATGGGGAGAATAAAGGATAAAGGGGGCCTAATATATGGTGATGGAGAATGATTTGACTTTGGGTGGTGGGCACACAATGCCATATACAGATTATGTATCATAGAAATGTACACTTGAAACCTGTATGACCCTACTGACCAGTGTTACCCCAATTAATTTAAAAAATTACCATTATATTTGATTTGCTTTTAGTCACATATCTAATGTTTAAAATAACATTAAAGGAAGGTATGACATTTTTATATTTATCAGAGCATGGATTGAAAAAGTTTACATACATGAATACAAGGTCTACAGATCAGGAGAAGCAAGAAAAAAAAAGGTGAAATGGATCCGTTTTAGAAAGCTTTTTTCATATTTCAACCAACTTAGAGATGTTCATCTATTTACCTTTATATATTGAAGTGGAAAGTGAAGAAACAGGCTTAGGGCTCAGAATGATAGAAAACCCTTTTATTAGAGTGTATAAAAAACAATTTCCTTTTGAAATTTTCTGAATTCAGTTTAGTCTCCAATATACACACCTATGGCTGTTACAACAAAATTTCCCATATGTCCACACTACAATAAGCTATTTGTGGAGCCAGTCTCCAAGATAGCTCTCAATGATCCCTACCTCTGGTATTTAGCCTTTGTGTAGTCATCTCTCAAACTGAATCAGGGTTGGTCTGTGTGACCGACAGAATTTGGCATAAATGATGGTATATGATTTCCAATTCTGGATTATAAAATACATTGTGGCTTTTGCCTTTTTCACTCTTCACGCAATCTGAAGGAAGCCATGGAATAGCCAAGCATCCCTTGGAGAGACTCGTGTGATGAAAAACTGAGACCTCCTGCCAAAATCCAGTAATAAGCCCTTGTGCCTATAGCCACATGGGTGAGCCATCTTGGAATCAGATCCTCTAGCCCCAGTCAAGCCTGATTTTAAACTATATTACAAAGCTACAATAATCAAAACAGTATGGTACTGGCATAAAAATAGATCAATGGACTAGAATAGGGAGTCCAGAAATAAATCCTGATATGGTCAACTAATCTACAACAAAGGAGGAAAGACTATACAATGAGGGTAAAGATAGTTGCTTCAATAAATGGCAGTGGGAAAACTGGACAAATAGTACAAAAATAAATTGGACCAACTTTCTTACACCATGTACAAAAATAAACTCAAAATGGATTAAAGACTTAAATGTAAGACCCAAAACCATAAAAATGCTAGAAGAAAACATAGGCAGTAAATCCTTTGATGGTCCTTATAAACTGATGAACAAAAATAGATACAGAGGCAGAGCAGCATCGAACAGACTGTCAAACTACAGCGGGAAGGCTGGGGAGGGTTGGG
>NW_005355159.1:2400097-2406410 GCF_000412655.1 Myotis brandtii
AAGAAAACAAAATTAAAAAAAAAATATATATATATACTAACACTTTAAACAAAGAATTTAAATTAAAAAATAAATAAATAAAACCCTGAAAAAAAATTCTTTGATGGTTTTAGCAATATCTTTTTGGATATGTCTCCTTGGGCAAGGGTAAACAAACAAAAAGTAAACAAAAGGGACTACATTAAACTGAAAAGTTTTTACATAGTGAAGAAAAACAACAAAATAAAAAGACAACCTACTGAATGGGAGAAGATATTCATAAGTGATACATCTGATAAGGAGTTAAACTCCAAAATGTATAAGGAACTCATACAACTTAATGCCAAACCCCCTCTCCCCAAACAATCCAATTAAAAAGTTGGCAGCGGAACAAGTAGCCATTTCTCCAAAGAGGGCATACTCATGGCCCACAGACATATGTAAAGATGCTCAGCATCACTAATCTTCAAGGAAATGCAAATCAAAAACACAATGAGATATCATCTCGAAGCAGTCAGAATAGCTATCATCAAAATATAAAAAAATGAGGATGTGGAGAAAAAGGAGCCCCTGTGCACTACTGGTGGGATTGTAAATTGGTGCACCCACTATGGAAAACTGTATGGAGATTCTTCAAAAAATTAAAAATATAGCTGCCATATGACCCAACACTTTCATTTCTGGGTATTTATCCAAATAAAATAAAAACGCTAATTCAAAAAGATCTATACACCCCTATGTTCATTTCAGCCTTAATTACAATAGCCAAGATATGGAAGCAACCTAGGTATCCATTGATAGATGAGTGGATAAAGAAGTGGCATACATGTACAATAGAACATTATGCAGCAATAAAAAAGAACAAAATCTTGCCATTTGCAACAACATGGATGGACCTAGATGGTATTATGCTAAGTGAAATAAATCACACAGAAATATAAACACTATTTGATTCCACTTATATGTGGAATCTAAAAAAACCAAAACAAATCTAAATAAACAAAACAAAACAGGCTCATAGATATGGAGAACAAGCTGGTGGTTATCAAAGGGGAGGTGGTGAGGGGATGGATTTTTTAAAAAGGAAAAAAAGAGCAATATTTGAAGGTTCCTACTGAATGAGATTTTCTCTATTTTACACATTCAAAAAGTATATATTTTTATCAGAATATTTTATTTCAAGAATTAACTTTTTTCAAAAAGTAAATACAATATTGTTACTTCCCTGAGTATAAAGAACTAACCCTACAATAAAAGACAATTACAAAATTAAAACAATTAGAGGTACATATTTTCTGTATTCAATTATACTATATTACAAATTTATTCTTAAAAACCTCATGTTTTTTGGAACTTTAGTTAATGTTTAAAAAAGCAAAACAGTTCATTTCGCACCTGTGACGTTAAGGTATGTCTGATCTGTCTTTATCAAATTCCAGGGCAATCTTTAAAGCAGTGCCATTGAGTCCTACAGACTGCATGTTACATATGATGGAAACAACTACTCCCCTTGGAGGAACCTTGTTACATACAGATTCTGCATCCAGTTCTTCAGGAAGGATGAGCAGGACACTACTGGCACCCACGGCACCTCCAGTATGTGAGGCATAATGCCGTTGCTTCCTACAAGAGCCGTATGTTTGCTTCTTTTCCACGACACCCCATGCCATTGCATATTTCCCCTCTTTATCCCAAGACATCTCTGTGTTCGGGACTGGTGTCCAAATCATAACCATGGTTTCTGGTTTGAGATATCCAGGCAAAAGATTTTCATTTGCGTTCTTAAACAGCCTGACTTGGTAACCATACAGCATTGCATTCCCAAATTTCAGAAGGTCACCCACTGTAGACAGAAATCCACCACCAGCCCACTTATAGGAGTTATCCACGTAAGGTGTGTTGACAAGACGTCCCTTTTTATTGTAACTATAAAATCTAAAATAAAATAAGAACGGTGATTAAAAATTTAATAGTCTATTGTTGACTTTACAGATGAAAACGAATAGGAAAATGTACATGAGACAGATTGCATTTCATTGTAGTAATCACACATTCGCAGGAACTAACCACTAATTTTCAGGATAATTCAGATCTTAATGAAATACAAATAACTGAGTAGTCTAATTGCCTTGTGAATTAAAGCATAGAAAGTGGGTTATTTTTTCTATTGTCATGTTTGCCCATACTGAGTGTATCAAACTTTAAATAACTGCAAAAAATTTAATGATTAAGATTACACATGCCTGGTCAGCATGGCTCAGTGGTTGAGTGTTGACCTATGAACCAGGAGGTCATGGTTTGATTCCTGGTCAGGGAACATGCCCAGGTTGCAGGCTTGATCCCTAGTAGAGGGTATGCAAGAGGCAGCCAATCAATGATTCTCTCTCATCATTGACATTTCTTTCTCTCCCTCTCCCTTCCTCTCTGAAATAAATTTTAAAAAACGATTACACATGATATATTTGCCCCATGCATATGCAGAAACACCTATGGTTTGGCAGAGAGTCCTTAGACTTAGTGAATCATGTGCCACACATGAACTTTATAAGTAAAAGTGTACACATCAAGATGTTTAGAAATAAGCCCTAACCAGTTTTGCTCAGTGGATAGAGCATCAGCCTGTGGACTGAAGGGTCCCAGGTTCGATTCTGGTCAAGGGCATGTACCTTGGTTGCGGGCACATCCCCAGTAGGGGGTGTGCAGGAGGCAGCTGATGGATGTTGCTCTCTCATTGATGTTTCTAACTCTCTATCCCTCTCCCTTCCTCTCTGTAAAAAATCAATAAAATATATTTTTAAAAAGATGCTTAGAAATAAGATTAATATTTGTAAGGAGACTAGATCTCTTGGCTAAAAGTACCATAGAAATACCATATATAATGATGTGATGTGGTACTTTCTTGGTGTAGAAACTGGAGTTAGCAAACCTCAGTCTGGACCACAATCTCACCTTTTCTATCTATGCTTATTTTATTTGATTAACAAACACTTATAAAGTTCTTACTATGTGCCAAGCATTGTTCTAAGAACTACATAAATATGAACTAATTTATTTTTGTAACAACATTAGGAGATAGGTATTATTATAATTCCTATTTTATAGATGAGGAAACTGAGACACGGAGAGTATAAATAGCTTATACTCTTATAGCTTACACCACATTCACACAGCTTGTAAGTGGCAGAGTGTGAATTTAAACCCAGGCAGTCTGGCATTCCTATTCACTGCTTTAGCATCCTATCTTGTAAAATGAGGACAAAAATATCTATTTGCAGAGTTAGGAATATATGTATGAAACACTGCATATTTCTGGCAGGTACTTAATAAATGATAGTTACGCCCTGACTGGTTTGGCTCAGTGGATAGAGCGTCGGCCTGCGGACTGAAAGGTCCCAGGTTTGATTCCGGCCAAGGGCATGTACCTTGGTTGCGGGCACATCCCCAGTAGGAGGTGTGCAAGAGGCAGCTGATCGAAGTTTCTCTCTCATCGATGTTTCTAACTCTCTATCCCTCTCTCTTCCTCTCTGTGAAAAATCAATAAAATATCTATTTTTTAAAAAATAAATGATAGTTAATATTTACTCATGCATTCAACAATTATTGGTGGAGCACTCACTCTGTGGCAGGGACTGTTTGGATGCTGGGATAAAGTGTTAAACAAAAGAGACAGTGTCTGACCTCATGAGGTTTCTATGCTAATGTGAGGAGGCTGTAACATAAATGAGGTAAAAAAATGAAGTCACAAAATAATTAAACAAAAAATGAAACTTGGCTCAGGAGAATCCTTTCTTTCAAGATTCATAATAAAATGATGCTCTTAGGTTTTTGGTTTGCTGACTGTCTCACTCTGATGATCTTCATCTTCCTTCTATGCTGGCTGTGCAAAGCCCTGTCAGACCTGGATCTCACCATCACGCTGAACTGTTTTATCTCTAAGGTCTCAGACTCAGAAATTTCTTCCTATGACTTCGATTCTTCGAGCCCTTCAATGAACCTGCTCTCTGCCCTCCCTGTGACCTCCGTCTATTCCCCTCCATCTAGTCCCCTGACTCTTCCATCTCCCCAGGTTTTTTGTTCCTACTGATTTCACCGGATTTTCTGTCCTAACCTGAACTAAACCATCAGCCATTTCAACTACTTCAGCTGCCATCTTACTAGCTCCTTTAGGTTCCTCACTCTTCTGACCAATCCTGAATACATATAGGCAACCCTTTCCTTGGCTCCATTATCTGCCAAGAAAGGCTATAGAAATTCATCTAACAAAGGTGACTGATACCAATTCATACTCTTGCTAAGGGTCTTGACTGCTGTTATCAAATCTTTTCATTCTCTTCCTGGTTATTCCCTGGTATATTCTTCATAATAGCCATTCCCAATCTCTTCCACTCTCAGCCCTCTACTCTACCTCAGGCCCAATCAGCAGATAACTGTACCTTTTGTTTTACTGAAAAGATTGAGACCATCCAAAGTGAGCTAGAAACTCCAATCTTTATCTCAAAAGGTATTTACATCATCATCCATTTTTTCCTTCCCTTGTCACTTAAGAAATGTCCCTGTTATTTTTAAGACTAATTCCATGATCTACATCTTTGCCTCTAAACTTTGCTCCATCAGTTATACTCCCAAGATGATTTATCTCCTTGCAGTCCATTCTCCATGCAGAAGCCTGAGATTGTCTCCTCCTTCTCCCATCCATTGGAAACCCTCCAATGGTTACCACTGTAATGATAATAAAACCCAACTTTCCTACCATGGCCTATAACACAATCAATGGTCCTCAATAGAGGCAGTACCAACCCCATAAGCAAACATTTTGGAGGCATTTTTTTTCAGTGGTCACAATTATTAGAAGGATTTTACTGACATTTAATAGATAGGGGCCCAAAGTTCCTAAATGTCCTGTGGTGCATGGAAAAGTCCCACACAATGGTCCATTCTCCTGTATGCTGCAAGACTTTCTGTGCCATGCTGGGAACTTTGACTCCTTCACCTTAGTTCCAAAATGCTCTAGTTTCCTAGATCCTAAGCGGGGAAAAACTTTTATCTTTTAAAAAATCCTCACCCGCCCTAACTGGTTTGGCTCAGTGGATAGAGCATCGGTCTGCAGACTGAAGGGTCCCAGGTTCGATTCCAGTCAAGGGCATGTACCTTGGTGGTGGGCACATCCCCAGTGGGGAGTGTGCAGGAGGCAGCTGATCAATGTTTCTCTCTCATCGATGCTTCTAACTCTCTATCCCTCTCCCTTCCTCTCTGTAAAAAATCAATAAAATATATTTTAAAAAAATCCTCACCCAAGGATATATTTTTAAAATCTTTTAATTGAATATTAGGTGGAGAAGGGAGAAAGGGAGAAAGAGAGACAGACATCAATGGATTGCCTCTCATACGTTCCCCAAACAGGGATTGAATCCCCAAAGTAGGTATGTGCCCTGATCAGGAATTGAACCCACAACCTTTTGGTGTATGGGATGATGCTCCAAACAAATGAACCACCCAGGCAGGGCAAAACAACAACACTTTTATCTTTTTATCCTTGTTACATCTTCCAGTTAACTGTCCTTTCTCTCTCATTTACTGCCCAACTATGTAAAACAGTCTAGTCTACACCTGCTGTTTCCATGCACTCACCTTCTGCATTCATTCAATTCCTTCTATTCTGGCTGCTGTTCCCCCATCACAACTAAATTAGAAGATCTCTTATGGGTCATCAAGGATCTTCTAATTCCCTTTTACAGTTCTCATCCTATTTGCCCCCATGTAGCACTATTAACCAGCACTTCCCTGACACTCCCCTCACACAATTCTGCTCTGAGCTCTCTCTTCTAGTTCTAATCCCATATACTCCTCCAAACACTAGTGGAGATAACTATAAATTTTCTTTTATGGAGATAACTATAAATTTGTACCTGTACCACAACCCGTTCCCAATTGACAACCGGTTTTGGAGAAGGGCAGGAAAGTTGTTTATCAGACTCACCTCTGGACCTCCTACCTCCCAAAATTATATCTTCCCTTAAAAATTCATAACTTTGGAGGGACTGGGGGCATAGTTTGAAAAGTAACTCCTCTTTCTTCCTTCAAGATTTTTATATGTCCCCTAAAAGCCCAAGTCATAATATTGAGTGAAGCAGGGGTGGCCATAGGTATGTGCTTTAAAGATTAAAAGAAAAAGTCTACAGCCCGGCCAGCGTGGCTCAGTGGTTGAGCATCAACCTATGAAACAGAGGGTCATGGTTCTATTCCCAGTCAGGGCATATGCCCAGGTTGTGGACTCAATCCCCAGTGTGGGACATGCATGAGGCAGCCAATCATAGATGTTTCTATCTCTCTCTCC
>NW_005355159.1:2406515-2406868 GCF_000412655.1 Myotis brandtii
TCTCTTGAGAACCAATGACTTGATATGTGGTCTTTTCATGTCTCAAAAGGAATAAATCTAAATGAATCTCCTCCAAACCTTCTCATATTTTCCTCTCCATTAAAATTTTGGTTGACTCTCTTGCCCTCAACTTTTATATACAATAAGAAGCTAAACTCTAACATTCTGCCTAAACACTGATTACACTTGGAATTCCAAGCCAATCAAATCTAAAAGAAGCCAAATAATAGAAATGTCACTACTGTAATTAGCTCATCCTATCTAATAATAGACAAACATGGTAATTGACCATACCTTCGCTACACCTACCATTGGCTAATCAGTGTGATATGCAAATTAACCCAACCAAGATG
>NW_005355159.1:2407734-2410067 GCF_000412655.1 Myotis brandtii
CGGGGAGCAGGCCTAAGCCAGCAGGTGGTCATCCCCTGAGGGGTCCCAGACTGTGAGAGTGCACAGGCCCTGCCGAGTGCACAAATTTTTGTGTACCGGCCTCTAGTCCTATATAATAAAAGGCTAATATGCAAACTGACCAGGGGAGCACCACTCAGCCAGAAGCCCTGAGCCGCAGCACTAAGGACCCCTCGGGGAGCAGGCCTAGGCTGGCAGATGGACATCCCCCAAGGGGTCCCGGACTGCAAGAGGGCGCAGGCCAGGCTGAGGGACCCTACCTCAGTGCACAAATGTCATGCACCGTGCCTCTAGTTATTAATAATAGAAAGTAGCAAAAGAGAGGCCAGACATTATAAGCTTGGCCATCTGGGCAGCTTCACCAGGAAGATGCAACTTTATACTCCCCAGGGAACCACCTGGCCCATTCCCTGCAGATTACTGGGAGAAGAGACTGGACAAAGGGGAGATGGATGCATGCGAAGTAAGGTTGGGGTGCCTGTTAGAGATCATTGGCTAGAGGGGATGGAACAGAGATCATTGTCTAGAGGGGATGGAGCCTATGCAAGCCTGTGAAAATTTTGGAATATATAACCCCCCAGACAAAGGCGTTCTCTCTCTCTCTTAGCTTTTGTGGCTCTCTGGTTCCTCTGGTTTTGCTCCTGCGTCCTTGCATTTGCCAGTGTTCCCTCCATAGCCATGTGGCCTATAGGCCACATGGCCCATGGCCATGGGGATCCTAAACTCAATGGACGGATGAACTGCAGCTGGGAACACAAGCTAAACTAGCCCAATGCTGGATTGGATTATGCAAATATGGAACGGCTTTAATCCTAGCCCTGCTAAAGACACAGCTGGACTTCTTCCTTGGCAGGACAAGGGGAAATGGAGCCTTGGAAACTCAGGGATGTAATTTCATGCAAATAAATGCCACTCATTCTCCTGTGCAAGTCTCAGAAAACTCCTTTTCTTGTGACATCGCAAGAACCCCACTTTCACGGGCAACTGTTGGGGACACAGAAAGCTCCCCACTGGCAACAGAAATACATTTTCTTATTGAGAAACATAGTTCTTAGAGTGAACTCCATGTCTGTAAATGAGGAGAGAACTACCAGTATATTTTGGCTAATAATCAGCTTTGTGTAAAGCATTTCAAACCACTTATATCAAGGTTAGAAATTAGAACTCCTCAGTCATTCCGCCTTTAAAATACAAAACTATGGAGAATTCCAGACTTTAATCTAGAATTTTAAACTTTAAATAGATTTTAGACTTTAATCCTTTGATTCCTTTTCACAGAGGACAAATTAATGGCTTTTCATAAAAATAATTTGTTCAGCTGGATATTAAATTTATTTTAATTTCTTAAGGAATTTCTGCTTTAAAAAGAATGGGATATAGACATAAGTTCTTCAGTCAGTAACTGGGCTACCTTTGTAACTGAATAACTGATGGAATGATGACAGATGACAAGCAGCCTCTTCCTACTTACTTAAGAATCTCTAGCTTCTACACAAGAACATTATATAACCACAGAAATCTACACCTACAAACTCAGAAATTCAGAATACTTTTATTTTGCCCTAGCCGATTTGGCTCAGTGGATAGAGTGTCAGCCTGCTGACTGAAGGGTCCCAGGTTCAATTCTGGTCAAGGGCACATGCCTGGGTGGTAGGCCCGATCCCCAGTAGGGGGCGTGCAGGATGCAGCCAATCAATGATTCTCTCTCTTCACTGATGTTCCTATCTCTCTCATCCTCTCCCTTCCTCTCTGAAATCAATAAAAATATATTTAAAAAATTTTTTTAATACTTTTATTTTTTAAATACTTCTTAAATGCCTTTAGAAACAATTACGCACTACTTTGTATTTTATTGTTATGAGAAGTTAAAAAACCCAAAGAACTTAAAATGCATATTATAAAAACCAATCCCACTTTAACATTCAGCTTTAACATCTGGATTGAATCTACTACTAGAGTCTGTCAGCTGAAGGCATAAGAAACAAGACTTAATTTTAGAAGATAATCTAGAAAATAAAGACAATAAATAATAATAAAAAAGATAATACCATAAAGTAAAGACCATATCTATACTGTCAAAATACAGCAAACACTTCAGAAAACATTCTATTTAGTTTTGGTCTCATCCAATTATAAAAGAGATTTTTGTTGCAAGTATTGTGCCAGATGCATAGAAAATGTAAACAAAGTCTAATAATAAGATAATGCATTGACTAAGGATTCTCACATCAACAAACTGAGTGTCTTTCTGTGGCAAGAACATTTACTCCACTCCCTTGTGGGTATTTGCTTAAAGGGTTATTTAGTTTATTTGC
>NW_005355159.1:2410197-2418610 GCF_000412655.1 Myotis brandtii
TTTTTTACAGAGAGGAAGGGAGAGGGATAGAGAGTTAGAAACATCGATGAGAGAGAAACATTGATCAGCTGCCTCCCTGCACACCTCTACTGGGGATGTGTCCACAAACAAGGTACATGCCCTTCACCGGAATCGAACCTGGGAGACGCTCTATCCACTGAGCCAAACCAGTTAGGGCTCTCTGCATTATTATTAAAAGAAGAGAAGTATGTTTTTATTGTTTTATTGTTTTATGTTTTAGAGAGAGGAGGGTGAGAGAGAAACATTGACACCAGCGATCTTCTGGTGCATGGGACAGATGCTCAACCAACTGAGCCACACTGGCCAGGGCTCTCTCTGCCTGCTTTACCATACAGCTAAGTGTGGCCTGTAGCTAAAATTCTGAACAAAGAAATGTAAATAGTATTTTGGGGTGGGATTCTGGGGAAATACTTTAACAGGTGACAGACACTGAGAAGCACTCTTTTAAACACACAAATGTAAAAGTGATAAAGACAATAAATATTTGGGATACAATAACTCTAAAAGACTTGGTCAGGATAACATAAACATGTTAACTTTATGATTATGACCAAGGAGTCCGCATGAGCTGACATTCTCACCACTTAGCCACACCGGCCAGGGTGAAGGTTGTTTGTTTTCTTTTTAAAAATACATATATGGAAATGATTCCTTTTACTCCCTGAACTTTCTCTAAAAAAAAAAAGAAAAAAGGTGGTCCCTTTAAACTCTTTTAAATAATTATTACAAAGAAAGAAAAAAGAAAAGCAAGTAAGCAAGCAAACCTTGGCAGGTGGCTCAGTTGGTTGGAGCATCATCTCATGCTCAGAAAGGTTGCTGGTTCGATTCCCCTGTCAGGGCACATACCTAGGTTTCAGGTTTGATCCCCAGTTGAGGTGTGTACAGGAGACAATCCATTGGTGATGTTTCTCTCATACATAGATGTTTCTTTCTTTCTCTTTCTCTTTCTTTCTTTCTTTCTTTCTTTCTTTCTTTCTTTCTTTCTTTCTCTCTTTCTCTCTTTCTCTCTCTCTCTCTTTCTCTCTTTCTCTCTCTCTCTCTCTCTCTCTCTCTCTCTCTCTCTCCTCTATCTCTCTATCTCTATCTCTCTAAAATCAGTAAAATATGTCCTCAGGTGAGAATTAAAAAAAACACAACAGACGATTTGTATAGGCCCAAGTACATAATGTATCAATTAAAATAAAAACAAAGCAAATGGACAGAACATTTTCCTAGATAACAATCTCTCCAACCTATTTTATTTCTGCAGCCCATTAATCTAACTAAAATGAATCACACCTGTAGCACCAGTGGGTACTACCAAAATCTGAAGAAAAAACCCAAAGCAGATAGGAACCTTTTATAATATAAATGGAAGTCCACTGCCTTTGAAAAAAACAAAAACAAAAACATGGGGGCTAAAATAAAATGAACTCTTCATCACATGCTATATTTTGATTTTTGTGCTAGTTATAAATTAATCACTCATTAAGAAAACAGCAAACAAATGATAGTTGCTCTGCAGTCTATACATTCATAGATCCGTAATTTTCAGTTTAGAAAAGAAGCCCAATGATATATAATTTTCTCCTCTCCCTTATATAAAAGTCTAGGCATTCATTATCAAATGCCTAGATCTAAATCAAAATAAGGTCATGAATCTATGCCATCTTTATTAGAGAATCTTTTTTAGATTCAATTGACAACCTATGGCATTTGTCAATTTTTCTTATACTTTCCAGTAAAATATAATGTTGGACAAAACTCCCCCACCAAAAAACACTAAGAGTCTCTGAACTGGTTGAGAACTACAGGCCATTTAAAAAAAAATTAAAATTCATTGCTTGCTACTAACCCAAATTCTTTTAGGTCCAAAAAAAAGTCTTCTTCAGGCTGACTAGCAATGCACATTTAAGTCCTTTAAATAAGCTGATTAACTTCAAATGATAATTTAAATACAACAGAAGATTAAACAAAACTAGTGTGGAGATAGGAAGATAACGCTAAAAACATCCCACCATTTCATCTATTTCAAGTGCCATTAAACCATTTAAAGCATGTACTACTGGAAATAGGCAACAGTTGATTAAATTTTACTTTTCTAACAAATCAAATAATTAGAGTAAAATGGAAAAGTCATTAGCTTCAAAATTTTCTCTCAATGCCCCTTTACAGGTTACTAATAAAATTACAATAAATTCTTCACTTGCTATATTTCAATGAAATTACTTTCAAATTTTCATAGTGCAGAAAACTGGCAGGTACCATCTCCACAAAGCAATTAAAATTACCATCACCAATAATGTGACAATCTGACATCATGACAGTTCAGCTATAAAGAACATTATTTGGACAATTGGCAAAATGTGAATAAGGCCTGCAGATTTGATAAAAGCATTGTGTCAATGTTAATTTCCTGAATATCCTGGTTTTTAGAAAATACACATTTAAGTATTTACTAGTAAAGCAGCGGTTCTCAATCTGTGGGTCGCGACCCCTTTGGGGGTCGAATGACCCTTTCACAGGGGTCGCCTAAGACCATCGGAAAACATATAATTACATATTGTTTTTGTGATTAATCACTATGCTTTAATTATGTTCCATTTGTAACAATGAAATTGGGGGTCACCACAACATGAGGAACTGTATTAAAGGGTTGCGGCGTTAGGAAGGTTGAGAACCACTGCAGTAAAGGCATACCATGCCTGCAATTTATTTTCAAATGGTTCAAGAAAAGAAAACCAAAAACATATAGATAGATAAAGCAAATGTGGTAAAATGATAACATTTGTAGAATCTGGGTGAAGAGTATATGGAAATTCTTTATACTTATAACTTATTCTTATAACTTTTCTATAAGTATAAAATTATTTCAAAATAAAAGTTAAAACAATTAAAAATAACAAAAGATAAATAAATAAAGCATTAGTTTATAAACACTTAAGAAAAAGAGATGGTTAAAGAGCAAATTATAGATGCCAATGATGGGTGCAATTTTGGTTTAATTATTCATGTGGTTAAATTATTATTGCTGCCTTTCATCTAAGGATCTTGGGAATATTTTACAAACACACTTTATAAATGGAAAAACAGACATGTAGAAAAGCTTCCAAAATGTGACAAGTTGATTTTGGAAAGAAGATAAAATTTGAGTTTTAATTGATAACATAGTATTAAGATGTGATATAGGTAGACACACCAAAAAATATTCATTTACCTTGCTCTGTTGTAAATCACTGGTTCATGTTCGTCCTGCACAGTTGCCAGCATATCCAATTCATGGAATATTTTCTGCATATAGTCCAAAAATTTATGTCCTGAAGCTCTTTCAATTATGGCTGCCAGTAGGGTATAGCCAAAAGTTGAATACAAAAACTGACTACCTTGAGACATCATTGCAAGGAGAAAAAAAAGAGAAAATGATTCATTATTATTTAAATATATGTAAAATACTTTTCCATTAAAAACTGGTATATACCTTAAAACTGGAATATTTTACTTCAACATTTATAAAACATCATGGATGATATATTAGTCAGCTCTGTAATGGCCCTACTTATTCCATGTGTCTAACACAAGAATAAAATGATGATCAATATGTTTACAATTTCACATGAATCTACTCCTTTCTATGATAAAAAATAAGCAAATGATCCTACCTCAAACATAATAAAAATTCTACAAACTGGCAACAAAATAGCAAGAGAGAGAAAAACAAATTTGGATTCTTTGAGTCAACTATCTTGTTCCTAATGTACCTATTCCCTATTGCTTAAGGCATAAGTAGTTATATAAGTTATTTTAATAAAACATATCTATATATATAAAATCCTAAGCAACCGGCCGACTGGCCAACTGGCCGGTAGCTATGATGCGCACTGACCACCAGGGGGCAGATGCTCAGTGCAGGAGCATCTCAGATGGAAGGGGAGAGGGTGAGATGAGATTAACCAAAGATCTTATATGCATACTAGAGGCTCGGTCAGGTCCCTGGGCCTGGCCTGCAGGGATCGAGCTGAAACCAGCTCTCCGACATCCCCTGAGGGGTCCTGGATTGCGAGAGGGCACAGGCTAAGCCGAGGGACCCCACCGGTGCACAAATCCATGCACCAGACCTCTAGTCTAGATATAAAAACCTTATTTCAAATACATATTAAAATACAAATACATATTCAAATATATACCTTTATCTCATTTTGGATTCTGGAAATGTAGATTGTACTATCTGCACTAAAAATGGGTGAGAACCTTATTTTTAAAGACAAAATCCATAATCATATTTCTTTGCCGTTACTGGTTATACCTATGTAATATCTACTCATGGTAGAAACATCTTTTAATATGAAAATGGAATTAAAAAATCTATGGTAAATTTCTTTAAAGCTATGAAGTAGTTTCAGTAGGCATCATACCAAAAAATATACAAAAACAAAGAGAGTTATTTTTATATATTAGTTATTTTTGGAAATAAAATTAAGTTGATGAACACTGATTTCTTTAAGAAATGAAGGCACAAAATAAGTTGAGCAATTTAAGGTCTAACTAAGCCCGGCTGGCATGGCTCAGTGATTCAGCTTCAACCTATGAATCAGGAGGTTACAGTTTGATTCCCTGTCAGAGCACAGGCCCGGGTTGCAGGTTCAATCCCCAGTGGGGAACATGCAGGAGGCAGTCAATCAATGATTCTCTCTTATCATTGATTTTTTTTTTCTCTCTCTCTCTCTCTTCCCTCTCTGAAATCAATAAAGATACATTTTTAAAAAATGAAGTCTAATTAAAAAACAAGATACTAGCAATACATTATCACATCCACTTTGATCCAGATTTTGTTTGGAGAACTATTATTCCAACATTTCTCCATAATCTTTCACAAATATTTTGATATTTAGAATCTTCTAAATGACTGGGTAGCCTCCATGAGGCTAGATCTAAACAAGTAGCTGCCTGGATGTTAGGCAGGAACTATGCTCTACGCTTTTAACTACTGTTAAGAAATGCAGACAAAAGGCAAGCAATGGACCGACAACAAAATCCATGCCACAATCATCTGCCACATCTAAAGCACTCAGGGTGGTATTTTCCATTTTCTGAAAATTAACACTTCAATAATGATGAGTTTGCTACGAGAGGGAATTAACACTCACCAGGTTTAAAGAACAAAGGGTCATTTTTAAATAATTTTAGGGATTCAATTGAATTTTCAAACTTCTCTTTCAAATACAATTCATCTTGTTCAAAATCATTTTTTTTCTTGACAGGTTTGGAATTCTGGCCTTTGGCTTCATTATCCTGCTCTATCTTAGCTTTAGCAAAGTCATTCTTTTCATTATTTTTGTCTCCTTTATCTTTTAACTCTTTTTCTTGGTCAGATTCCATCATCTCTTTCATCATCTTCAAGGCTTTATAAGCTTTCACCTTTTTCATGTCCTTTTCATAATGACGAATTCCACTTAAATGGGAAATCAATAATCTTGTTGTGACAGAAACCTAATTGTAAAGACACGAAAATTAATTACATTACTAAACTATAATAAAAAGTTAGCAGCCTTGGAATAATGCCTCAGTAATATTTTCCATTTTAAACTGCTATTGAAAAAATATGTAATATACACATCTTTAGTTTTAAATTTCAGAAAAATCTCGATTATCATCTGCTTAAAAAAAATTAACAATAATTTAAAACAAACCAAAGAATCCTATGCAACCGTTTCAACCATTAAACGTGCCACTTGTAAAATGAACTGTGAGTTTCATTACCTTTTCACCTTCATATTCTTTTTCTGGGAATTCAGGAACATAATGTTGTACTGGAATATCAAGATCAAGTTTTCCTGTTTCCCACAATTTGGCAATAGCAACCATGGTAAGGCTTTTGCTGATACTGGCAATTCTCATAACTGTCTCTGGTTTGCACGGTACACGGTTCTCAACATCGGCATAGCCTAAGCCTTTGAAAAAAAGCGAAAAGTTACCATTAATAACCTTCAAGGTCAAAGGAATCTTGAAAAACTGAAATAATACTATCTTAAAATTTCCTATATATTCATCTGAAGGAAAGATATTCCACTTTTATAAGTTAATGAAAACATAACATGCAAGGGATAAGTCTTAACACGGACAACAGTAAGTCTAACAATTTAACCTTATAACTAAACAGAATTGTGCCTTGTACACAATAGTAATTTTCCATCTGATTCAAAAACTAATTTTTCTTAGCTTATCTAAGCAATTTGGTTATTCCACATTTCTAATAAATTACTCTTCATTCTTTAAAGAAAACATCATTGTTGTTCAGATTATATTTATTCTTGAGCGAGTTTCCACTGAATTCCTGAAAATACCCATCCAATTAAAAATAAGTGAAAAGAGGTCCTGCAAATCCACTTTAGCTATCAATTCAATTCAGCTGCAAATGGGAGGGGGGGCGGGACGGGACCCACAATAATGTACCACCAATTTAAAGCTCATTCTAGAAAAAAATTTAAGTTTGATTTCATCTTCTGAACAGGTTGAAAGTGGAATCCTAAGAGATATAAAGAACTGAAACCTGAAAAGAAAAAAAGGGTACAACGATTGTTTTTAAACTGTAAAGGGATTATGCTAAAATATTTGCATAAAAACAAAGCCCCCACCCATAAAGCTGACATTTATATAATTTTGGTTACAATATTTTTCATAAATCAGGCATACAGATTAAGCTATACTTATATTTGGAGGAAGAATCATTTTTCTTTAAATTCACTTCCCTACTGCCCCCATAGTAAGAGTAAATAAGTACTACTTTATTTAAATGATGTCTGAAACAACATTTCCTAAAAGTATGGTTCTTTAAAACCTAGGATGACCAGTTGGACCAATTTGTATTGAATGAAGAAGTAAATCAAGTTATAAAATATGATTTGATAAAGTATCATAAAATGATTAGAAATCCCTTTCCCAAAGGTTCTAGCTTTTTGTTTCAAAAAATAGCTGCTACCTCTGCCTACTCAAAAAAAGTAATAAAGTAGATCATAAACTCATTAAGGACAGGAATGCCTTTTACAGAATAGGCGACTCAAATTGTTGACTGAATTAAAAAAGAAAAACACAAAATTCTGATGTTTTATCTACTCACTAGAGCAGTGATTCTCAACCTTCTGGCCCTTTAAATACAGTTCCTCAGGTTGTGACCCAACTATAAAATTATTTTCGTTGCTACTTCATAACTATAATGTTGCTACTGTTATGAATTGTAATGTAAATATCTGATATGCAGGATGGTCTTAGGCGACCCCTGTGAAAGGGTCGTTTGACCGCCAAAGGGGTCTCGACCCACAGGTTGAGAACTGCTGCACTAGAGGCTTGGTGCACAAAATTCCTGCACTGAGGCGGCGGGGTGGGGGGGGGGGGGCTCTCAGCTTGGCCTGCCCCCTCTCACAGTCCAGGACTCGACGGGGAGCGGGCCTAAGCCGGCAGTCGGACATCCCTCTCGCAGTCCCAGTCGCCTCGCTCCTTATCCCCTTGGCTCCCTGCTCCTTAGCACTGCTCCAGAGGTGGGAGAGGCTCCCGCCACCACCATGGGTGGGCTCTCCAGCTGTGAGCCTTGCTCAGAGCTTCTGGCTGAGGATCGCTCCCCCTGGTGGTCAGTGGGCATCATAGCGACTGCTGATTCCGCTTTGGTGGTTTTGCATATTAATTACCCTTTTATTATATAGAAAAGGAGGATAAGGGTTATCTACAAACATGCAGTTAACAGGCTGTTCTATATACAACCTTCAGAACAATAGATCCAGTCCTTTTAGAGTGGGTGTAGAAACAAGCCATTTTTAAAACTCCAACTTACTCATTAGTTACATTTTAAATCTTACGAATAGAAAACTCCATACATTATTCTGTTGGATACATTTTTCTCCACAACATGGATAACTTCACGTAAGCTGAAGGGCATTTCATGAGATTCACTCCAAGCAGTAAAACATCAAGTTGTCATTCACCAACTGGCACAAAACAAGCTACTCATGAACACTTTTCTGAGCCTACCTTCTGACCAGATTTCTTTTCCATCTACAGAGACTCCCACCACGATGCCAGGGGCGCCCACCTCATCCTAAGAGGAAGGGGGAAGGAACAGACAGTTCAGAGACGCGAGGAAATACCTCGCGGGGCCACGGGCATTGTCACCCTGGCGTCTCCAGGCCCCGCCCCGACACGCCCCTCTGTGTGCCCCGCCCACCCGGGCTGCGCCCCGCCCACTTCGGCGGCAGTTCTGTGCTAACCCGAGAGGTGTGCAGAATTGGCACCCCGAAAAGGGAAGGGCGGTGACCTCCCCGAATTGGGCAACCCCCCAAGAGCGTCTGACCATGGCCGGACGGTCGGGAAACGGGAAGTCCTTCTCGGAAGCTGACCGTGGGTCGCCCAGGCTGGGGTGGGCTCG